>NW_027473878.1:110000-117500 GCF_050947335.1 Megachile rotundata
TGACGGAGGCATGGGATCGAAAGGCCTCCATCCCGTATTTTGGCGTGCAGGAAAGCGGTAGGTGTTGTAACCGGCAGATGCAGTGTACGTTTTATAAACTTCCTAATTAAGCGATCCATGAAGTCCAACTTCCCTGCCGTAATGTTGGAAGACTGACAGCAGTGTATGAGCCTCGGTATTAAGTAGCGGTTCAGAATATATAACTTCTGCCATGGACGCAAAGCGGCGCGGCGCAGGCGTTCCAGCATCGACTCCAGATTAGAGGGAGAGGGGGCCAACATGCCACTCCGATTGTAGTTGTGACCCAAATATTTTAGTTGTTCGAGCACGCGCAGAGTAGGAACCGACGCGCCATCTATTTCAAATCGTGACTTGGTGTCGACCACAACCCTTTTAGTGCCTGGGACGCGTGCAAGCTGGAGGGCACGACATTTGGAGGGATTCACCTCCATATGGGTCTTCTTCAGGAAGGCGTGGAGCCTACGGAGATGTTCTTTAATTCCGTGAATAGTGTTACTGACAAATATTATGTCATCGGCAAACAACAGACAGCCAATCCTGGAGTCCCCAAGTTGGATACCATCCTTGGGGTTAACGGAGGACACAAGGTCGTCGATGGCGATATTAAAAAGGATCGGGCTATCCGTGTCGCCTTGTCGAACTCCACGACACATCCTGATAGGAGAGCTCCTTTCTCCATGACACTCGATGATGGTATCGACCTCCTTATAGGTCGACATAATATATTTCACGGTGTGCTGGTCGACACCTTTGTTTATAAGAGCGTTTTCTATGGCGGTAGGGTGAATTTTGTCGAATGCTTTCGTTAGGTCTATGGACAACACGTAGAGGGGCTTGCCATTCATTCGGTGTTCTCGCACGATCGCGTCAAGAATGGTGCTGCTGGCCATAATTCCATCGCATGGAGTGAAACCCCTCTGAGCGTGATGCAATTTCACATTGTTTGATAATCGAGAAGCCAGAATTTTGTGTAAAAGCCGGGAGAAGATGGAAGAGACTGTGATAGGGCGCCAATTAGCCGTTTTTGACAGGTCGCCCTTCTTGGGTATCAGCACGGTACGGTTGTGACGCAAAATGGTTGGGGTGCGGCAGAGACCAAACACGATGTTGAGAAGTCCAACCACGTCAGCCAAGTTAGCCTTTCGCAGGTCTTCGCGCGTAATTTTGTCAGGGCCACTCGCCGATTGTTTGAGGCGCCGTAGAGCAAGCTCCGTCTCCGCGAAGGTGATAGGGTAATCCAATTGCAAGACCTCACTAGGAGGTTGCGGAACTGGACCGGAGTACTCAGGGCATTCCTCAAAAATAGGACGAAAATAAGCCTCTATATCGGCCATCTTCGGACATATGGTGACGTTAATGTCCTTGTCATCCAATATAGCATGGGCCAGCTGTGTAGGATTCTCGGCAAACAGCCGTTGATACATGCTGAAGTTAGCAGATCTTTTAGCCGCACGGTTTGATCCTTTCCGAGCCTTAGATCTTTTTGGCTCAGTTCTTTTGCGTCTCTTCTTTTTCCCTCCCGAGCCAGGTGATGGATCTTGGCGGTTCCCAAGATCGCAAATGGCAGATGATAAAGACGGGTCGAACTCCTCGAACTCCGCGCAGTCGAACAACTTTGAAATAAGTAACTGGGTATCGGGGGAACATGATGGTGACAGGTCCTTCAGGAAGCGGCATATATCTGTGTGTTTTAGGAGTGGGCAGCTATTGTTTTCAGCGTCTGATGGAGCCCGTACATCGGCAGTCACTGCGGTACCAGGAGAAGGATCCGCCCGCTCGACAGGACACTCCGCAGAACGCCGTGAGTATGTGTGTGTGGGTGATGATGGCTCGCTCCCGGCAGCAGAAGTCGAGGCAGATATAATCCCCGATAGAGTCTCTTTGTAGGACATCTTCTGCCGTTGTTTCTTTATGGCCTCACTGGAGCGGCCAGTGTGTGAGGCAGCCAGCCGGGTGTTGATTTCCGTCTGTGATAGGCCGACGGGCAGCTGCGATTCCAAAAGTGCAAGCTGCATTTCTTCCGACGGTGTCCATTTCGGCCTACTGGTTGGAGCCCGCTTTTCAGCCAGCACGAGATCTTGTTGGTTGTAATCTGTCGGGTGAGCACGTTTAATGTGTTGTCGTAGACCAGCGTATTTCGGAAATTTGGAAGAGCATATGCTGCAGGAATATGAACCATCCTCATTGGGAGGAGGCTGTGTACATCGCCGGATGTGCTGCTTCCTCTGCGCCAGGACCCTTGCCGAAAGATCAGTTAAACAGGAGGGGCATACCGAGCAATCATTATCCGAACGTGTATCGACGGGATATCCATGGGACGTCGCCGAGTCGTCAACAGAATCCAATCCGGGTATCCGAGTTTTATTCTTTGTAGTCTTTGGAGCGGAAAATATTTGGAGCTAAGCTCCGAGACGTCCGAGGGCTGCTGACCCCGGGACACCTCCGACATAATGTCGTGTGGGCTTGCGCCCGTTCGCCGCACGCCGTTTAGCCGTGACTGGGACTGCGATGGTGACCTGAGTCACCCAAACAGCCAACCAGTCACGTTACCGGCAGGTACCACTAGGAGGTAGGTCGTGCGACTTGGATGGGAGAGGCTGAAGGACCTAACGAGAGGTCTGAGTTACGCATTGCCATCCCTGCAACCATGACTCACGCAAGCGACGGAGTTTTTCCCCGGCGAACCGAAGTAGAAACTCGGAGCGATTTACGCTTAAGAGAGTCATAGTTACTCCCGCCGTTTACCCGCGCTTAATTGAATTTCTTCACGTTGACATTCAGAGCACTGGGCAGAAATCACATTGCGTCATCACCCTTGAGGGCCATCGCAATGCTTTGTTTTAATTAGACAGTCGGATTCCCCTAGTCCGTGCCAGTTCTGAGCTAAGCGTTGAATGGCGGCCGAAGAGGCGAAAAGGACGGCCGAAGCCGTCACAAGAAGCCTCGCAGCAAGGAAGATCCGTTGGCGGCCAAGGCACGGGACCGAGCTCGGATTCCGGGACGCGACGCGAAGTCGCCAACCGTTCACCTCGCCCAGGCCCGGCACGTCAGCCTGGCCAACTTCCCGACCAAGCCCGACACGCCCCGCTCCTCAGAGCCAATCCTTATTCCGAAGTTACGGATCCAATTTGCCGACTTCCCTTACCTACATTAATCTATCGACTAGAGGCTCTTCACCTTGGAGACCTGCTGCGGATATGGGTACGAACCGGCGCGATACCTCCACGTGGCCCTCTCCTGGATTTTCAAGGTCCGAGGGGAAGATCCAGACACCGCCGCAACTGCGGTGCTCTTCGCGTTCCAAACCCTATCTCCCTGCTAGAGGTTTCCAGGGAACTCGAACGCTTATACAGAAAAGAAAACTCTTCCCAGATCTCCCGACGGCGTCTCCAGGTCATTTTGGGTTACCCCGACGAACACTCTTACGAGGGCCCGATTGGTATGCGGTTCCGCTGCCGGGTTCCGGAATAGGAACCGGATTCCCTTTCGCCCGATGGGTGTGTTTCTTCCCAAATCACGCAAAATTATATAAACAACGACGCATCTGCGACGCAACGACGACACGACTTGCGTTCGATAGTTTGTAAGATTTAACCAAGCAAAAAATAGAAAAAAAATCGCTTTCAGGCGTTCGACAACGTCGCATCACGTCGAACGTGAAGTATCCATCGATCCGAACCGCGATCATTTTTTTTCAGCGTTCAACGTTTTTGTCAATTTATCAATAAAAATGATCATGTTCGAGCGGTGGATTAGGACACAAACACGAAACGACGGCGACGTAAATTGTTATTTAACTGCAATTTTTTTCTCTTTTTAACATTTTTTGCCTTTTGCGCGCGTACGTGCGTGCGAGCGTACGTATGTTTGTCATTTGCGTTCGAAAAGCGTGAATTTTAGGACACCTCATCAACATTAGATTTCTCTTAGGGCTTAGGATCGACTGACTCGTGTGCAACGGCTGTTCACACGAAACCCTTCTCCACGTCAGTCCTCCAGGTCCTCGCTGGAGTATTTGCTACTACCACCAAGATCTGCACCGACGGCGGCTCCAGGCAGGCTCACGCCCAGACCCTTCTGCGCACACCGCCGCGACCCTCCTACTCGTCAAGGCTTCATGGAGAACGGGAACTAAATCCCGTTCCTGCGCACTTGCCGTTGACGGCGGAGTATAGGCGCGACGCTTCAGCGCCATCCATTTTCAGGGCTAGTTGCTTCGGCAGGTGAGTTGTTACACACTCCTTAGCGGATTCCGACTTCCATGGCCACCGTCCTGCTGTCTTAAGCAACCAACGCCTTTCATGGTATCCCATAAGCGTCGACTTAGGCGCCTTAACTCTGCGTTTGGTTCATCCCACAGCGCCAGTTCTGCTTACCAAAATTGGCCCACTTGGCACTCTGATCCAAGAAAAATTTTATCAATTTATATCTCGTGGCTTCATGAAAATTCAAGCAAGCCAGAGATCTCACCCATTTAAAGTTTGAGAATAGGTTGAGGTCGTTTCGGCCCCAAGGCCTCTAATCATTCGCTTTACCAGATGAGACTCGTTATGCGTTCGAGTCGAGTGCCAGCTATCCTGAGGGAAACTTCGGAGGGAACCAGCTACTAGATGGTTCGATTAGTCTTTCGCCCCTATACCCAGTTCCGACGATCGATTTGCACGTCAGAATCGCTACGGACCTCCATCAGGGTTTCCCCTGACTTCGTCCTGACCAGGCATAGTTCACCATCTTTCGGGTCCCAACGTGTACGCTCTAGGTGCGCCTCTTCTCGCAATGAGAACGAGACGCCCCGGGAGTGCGAGGCCTAATCGTAACGAGGCCCATCCTCCCTTAGTCGACTTCACGGACGACTTTCACTTTCATTTCGCCTTTAGGTTTATCAAATCCCAATGACTCGCGTACATGTTAGACTCCTTGGTCCGTGTTTCAAGACGGGTCCCGAGAGTACCCAAAGCAATAGCGTCGCCGACCGGTAATTCAAAGTTTGGCCAGTCCAAGGACTCCGCCTGCCAACAGCCCGCCAGGCCCGGTTACGGCGCTAAGTCCGTACATCCGGTATCTAGACTGGAACGAGCTTGCGGCGGTCCTGGACGCAGTGCGTTCGAGAATTTTGCGGCCCGATACCGTCTGAGTACCGTCGCGCAGTCGGCCGGGCATCCAAGGGGCTGTCATCGTACGCTAAAAGCGACGGACAGTCTTCGCCTCGGGCCTTAGACCGACACGCAACGGGTCGCGACGTTCTACTAGGGGAGAAGTGCACGACTACATAGCCGGAACATTCGCCGCGGGTGGTGTGCCCACGCCGATGGGAAACCCGCCGTAACGGGACCATCCGGGGCACTATCGCACCAACACGGGAGCCAGCTTCGTTGACGATGAATCTCCCCATTCGATCTTTTGGGTTTCTCGGGTTTACCCCTGAACGGTTTCACGTACTCTTGAACTCTCTCTTCAAAGTTCTTTTCAACTTTCCCTCACGGTACTTGTTCGCTATCGGTCTCGTGGTCATATTTAGCCTTAGATGGAGTTTACCACCCACTTAGGGCTGCACTCTCAAGCAACCCGACTCTAAGGAGAGATCCACCCGAGACGCGTACCGGTCGCTACGGGCCTGGCACCCTCTATGGGTAAGTGGCCCCATTCAAGATGGACTTGGACGCGATTCGATGTCTCGGGATAAACGGATCCTCCTGAACACTACATTTCCCAGCGGCGTTAACCGCGGGATTCAGTGCTGGGCTCATTCCTGTTCGCTCGCCGCTACTAAGGAAATCCTTGTTAGTTTCTTTTCCTCCGCTTATTAATATGCTTAAATTCAGCGGGTAATCTCGCCTGCTCTGAGGTCGTCGAAATTTTATTATTTCTTTTCAAAGTTATACCACAAACTGTACGCTCTTTTCGGGGTTTCGACACGTAATACGAAAGGTATATTAATACCAACGACGCACAGGGATTATGTCGTTCGATTTTTTCCTTGTATCGTTCGATAACCAACTATTTTTCTCTTTTCGGATCAACACAATATCGTCGACTACTCGAAGGTACGTACGAGCCAAAATGAAAGCTCGGTGTCTCCTCTCTCTTTTGTTCGACAAAAGAAAAAAGGCACTTAAAACGCCGCATATTCGGGCAGGCGGGACAACGACAAAAAAAAAAACGACGACGACGACGTCCGGTTGTTCTCGACTCGCGTCGGAGTATATATGTATATATTATAATCGGATATATCTTTTTATCTATCCAGGGCGCGTTAAAACAAACGACGAGGAGAGACTACGACAACGAGGAGATAAAGGTCGGACCTTTTCTTCTTACCCTCGGCGCGCTCTCGCACACGATCGTTTCATGTTTCTTTTGTCCCCTAAAGGATACATATACCGTTACAACATATTTACGTTCGAATATACACTCGACGGTCGATAAACCGTAAAGACGCATCGTCCGATACGTTTTTTCTTTTGCTGTCGCGTTCCGACGCAAAATCCCAAGAAAAGGGCGAGAATGCCAGAGACAGCCATGTAAACCATCGGTGACTTATCATGGTCCAGAGAATAAAGGGTTAAAGGAAAAAAAAATCCCATTTTTAACGTGCGTGGTACACCTTCGTCGTGTATATATCGTTCGATGAAACCACGAGCGCACAAAAGGAGGAACAAAAGCGTTTCGAGATCGATCTTCGGTGTAAATGTCATTGTTCATTTGCGTTCGACCGTTGTTCGATAAAAGAAATTTAACACACGAACAACAATGAAGGGAGACTCTCGCAAGACGATCACCAAATAAGCGTTTATCGTTCGATCGGTCCGGGTTTTTCAACGTCCGTCCGGCACAATTATGCACTTCGAGGACTGGACGACCGGAACCCGTATTGGGATCGCGCGGTCTTCCGCTTCTAATCAACGACAACGAAGCGATCTGCGCTTGTAAATGTTAAAAAAACGTGGCGAAGCTACGATCTCGTAATAATTTAACCGTGAAAGAGCTTCCGTCGCACGTTTATTTTTAACTTTTCTCCTCGTTGTATAAACTTTCGCACCGTCGAAAAAAAAATTCGACAATCATTTCAGACAACGTCGGGAGCGCGGAGAAACGCCGTAAACACGCTCTACTCTCGGCTTGCTTCCTTCAAATTGGTGTCTAACAATTCTCTCGCAGGGCGAAGAATCATTTTCTCTCTCGTCTAAATATCCTTCTGTAGTTAGGTGTTTTCGACTCGGGAGCGCTCTTTCACGGGCGGTCGTATATGGTCTCTTTTAGGGGTTTAACTAGAAACCACGACTCACGCAAGCCGAGATAAGCGCATTCCGCCGAGAAGATCCTAAAAACTAAGAATTGCGAGATATACGAAAATGTTCTTCTGTCGCCTGTGAAAAAAATGAACACTAGCAAAGAGAGGGCGAGACACGAACGTTCCATTTAACATTCTCCGCGTCAAACGCCGACGAAATGTCCAACCATCGCTCGTACGTTTTCGCC
>NW_027473878.1:122500-127878 GCF_050947335.1 Megachile rotundata
GCGTAAAAAAATGCAAATCCTTTCGTGCCAGAAAGATTTCTCGTTGAAAAGTTTTAGAAGCACGTAACACCGCTTTTCATTTCACGCTTTGCATCGAAACGGTATAAGCACGTAAACCACACACGCTCGCTCGTATTGAACCTCCACAATATCGGTGTTCTTTCGCCTTTTTTCATAAATACCATTTTTTGCAATGAACCAATATCAGCTTAAACGTTCCTTTTTTATTTGGTTCTTCTCTCTCCTCTCATGTGTTTCAGTCATATTAAAAATTGTTGTTCCTCCAAACTCTCTCTATTCTCTCTCCTTTCACTCTCTTTGGTATTTTATTTAAGACACACCGATAAAGGTTAGCGCGTACAGTGGCGTGCTGAACGTACCGTGATAGCGCGTACAACGGACATGCTGTTCGAAAAACGAACAAGAGGAAGCACGTACAAAGGTAGCTCGCGCTAGGCATATATCGATACGAAACCTCCGTTTTTAGTCTCTCTTTTCGTCGTGGATATCGAAGAAGCGCGTAAAAGAAAATCCCGCTAAAACTCTCTCCGTGCCGGAAAGTGTGTATCCGTTGAAATTTTTGAAGCACGTACACCCGCTTTCACGCTTTACATCGAAACGGTATAAGCACGTAAACCACACACGCTCCGTATTGAACCTCCACAATATCGGTGTTCTTTCCGCCTTTTTCATAAATACCATTTTTTTGTGATGAACCAATATCAGCTTAAACGTTCCCTTTTTTTATTTGGTTCTTCTCTCATGTGTTTTTCAGTCATATTAAATTTTTGTTCCTCCAAACTCTCTCTTCTATTCTCTCCTTTCAACTCTCTTTGGTATTTTATTTAAGACACACCGATAAAGGTTAGCGCGTACAAGTGGCGTGCTGAACGTACCGTGATAGCGCGTACAACGGACATGCTGTTCGAAAAAAACAAATCGGAGCAAGCACGTACACAGAGAATTTTAGCTCGCGCTGGGCACATCGATTCTTACAAATCCACCCAAATTTTTATTTTCTCTCTCTCAAAATTTCGTGTCATAGTTACGATACACCGTAATAATATTTTTTGTACGTATAAGCGAAAACTCGATGTAATATCGAGAAATCACCCGTACCGAAAACTCTTCACTTTGGAAGAAGTTTCCATTTCAGAAACCGTTTTTACGAGTCATAGTTACATATTATTTCGTTTCAATATCTCTGCGCTGTACGTATAGTGAAGCATTTATTTAATATTTTACTTCATCGTACCGAAAAACTCTCCGCGAAGAAGAAGTTTTCTCGCGCATCGAGAAAATATTTAGGCGTTCGAGACGCACAAAACATTAAGGGGACGTAATATCATTTCTGAATTTCGGAATAAATATTCCGTTTCAAAATTTTTTAGCCTCTCGACTGAAGGCGTTGTAACGAACAAGTTCGTTCAACACCACTATCTAATTCATTTTTAAAATAAATTTTATAAAACCTTTTTTGGCCCGTTTTAGAACGGTCGGTTTTATTCTATCCCTTTTTAATTTTTAGTAGCCTGTGCCGCTTGAGTCAGTACAACGTACACACCAAAGTGCATACGAGTCACCAGCCTCATGTTAAAGGTTCGTCGCATATGTGCCATTTGGTCTTAGACGCCGACACGCGACAATGCAGTGTGGAGAAAATCCTGCATCGATACCGAGAACACGAACAGTCGAGGCAACACGAAGTTACGCACGAGGAGCGGTGGACTAGTTCTCAACCGAGGTCATAGAATAGCCACGCGCCCGACTCTGTTCCGTCTGGTACGATCGGACCGAACGTCTCCTTATAGGTACCGAACGGCCGGCCGGATGGTCGGCGACGCCGGCCGTTACGCACGGGCGCTTACGATGCTAACGCGCGATCCGAACGTGCCAATTCGAAAGTGCGGTAAAACTTAGCGCGAAAAAATCGATTTTTCAAAAAGTTGTCAAACACGCTAAAAAGTATACGGACGATGTTTTAACAATTATTTTACGAAATTTAATGACAAAATTAATCGAAAAAAAATTTTTTTTCCTTTTCTCGCCAAAATAAATACCAAACGAATTTCTAACGTAATAAACGAGTAACAAATAACAGTATACGTCCAAATAACATACAAGAATCGAGAAAATATTTATATTTTTTCAAAAAATTGAGCAAAAATCTCTCCGCATAGTCGGTTCGGTGCCGAGTCCGAACGTACCAAAGTACCTCCGGCATAGTCGGTTCGGTGAATCGACGACTGACAACCTATATAAAAAACGATTAAAACCTATAGAATAACGTATCACTAGAACATTTATACCATTTTGGCACGTTCGGATTCATAATTAACGAAATTATCGAAAATTTTTCATTGCGCATAGTCGGTTCGGTGAAAAGGTGACTGACAACCTATATTAAAAATGATTAAAACGTATAGAATAACGCACTACTAGAACATTTATACCATTTTGGCACGTTCGGATTCATAATTAACGAAATTATCCAAAATTTTTCGTTCCGCATAGTCGGTTCGGTGAAACGATGACTGACAACCTATATAAAAAACGATTAAAACCAATAGAATAACGTATTACTAGAACATTTATACAATTTTGGCACGTTCGGATTCATAAATAACAAAATTATTGAAAATTTTTCGTTCCGCATAGTCGGTTCGGTGGACCGTCTGATGCGAGACAATGTCCCACCGGCATAGTCGGTTCGGTGAATCGACGACTGACAACCTATATAAAAAACGATTAAAACCTATAGAATAACGTATCACAAGAACATTTATACCATTTTGGCACGTTCGGATTCATAATTGACGAAATTATCGAAAATTTTTCATTGCGCAAAGTCGGTTCGGTGAAAAGGTGACTGACAACCTATATTAGAAATGATTAAAACGTATAGAATAACGCATTACTAGAACATTTATACTATTTTGGCACGTTCGGATTCATAATTAACGAAATTATCTAAAATTTTTCGTTCCGCATAGTCGGTTCGGTGAAACGATGACTGACAACCTATATTAAAAACGATTAAAACCTATAGAATAACGTATTATTAGAACGTTTATACAATTTTGGCACGTTCGGATTCATAAATAACAAAATTATTGAAAATTTTTCGTTCCGCATAGTCGGTTCGGTAGGCCGTCCGACCGGGACCAAGTCCGTTCGGCATAGTCGGTTCGGTGAAACGATGACTGACAACCTATACTAAGAACGATTAAAACCAATAGAATAACGCATTACTAGAACATTTATACCATTTTGACACGTTCGGATTCATAATTAACGAAATTATCGAAAATTTTTCATTACGCATAGTCGGTTCGGTGAAACGGTGACTGACAACATATATTAAAAATGATTAAAACGTAAAGAATAACGCATTACTAGACCATTTATACCATTTTGGCACGTTCGGATTCATAATTAACGAAATTATCCAAAATTTTTCGTTCCGCATAGTCGGTTCGGTGAAACGATGACTGACAACCTATATAAAAAACGATTAAAACCAATAGAATAACGTATTACTAGAACATTTATACAATTTTGGCACGTTCGGATTCATAAATAACAAAATTATTGAAAATTTTTCGTTCCGCATAGTCGGTTCGGTGGACCGTCTGATGCGAGACAATGTCCCACCGGCATAGTCGGTTCGGTGAATCGACGACTGACAACCTATATAAAAAACGATTAAAACCTATAGAATAACGTATCACTAGAACATTTATACCATTTTGGCACGTTCGGATTCATAATTGACGAAATTATCGAAAATTTTTCATTGCGCAGAGTCGGTTCGGTGAAAAGGTGACTGACAACCTATATTAGAAATGATTAAAACGTATAGAATAACGCATTACTAGAACATTTATACTATTTTGGCACGTTCGGATTCATAATTAACGAAATTATCTAAAATTTTTCGTTCCGCATAGTCGGTTCGGTGAAACGATGACTGACAACCTATATTAAAAACGATTAAAACCTATAGAATAACGTATTATTAGAACGTTTATACAATTTTGGCACGTTCGGATTCATAAATAACAAAATTATTGAAAATTTTTCGTTCCGCATAGTCGGTTCGGTAGGCCGTCCGACCGGGACCAAGTCCGTTCGGCATAGTCGGTTCGGTGAAACGATGACTGACAACCTATACTAAGAACGATTAAAACCAATAGAATAACGCATTACTAGAACATTTATACCATTTTGACACGTTCGGATTCATAATTAACGAAATTATCGAAAATTTTTCATTACGCATAGTCGGTTCGGTGAAACGGTGACTGACAACATATATTAAAAATGATTAAAACGTAAAGAATAACGCATTACTAGACCATTTATACCATTTTGGCACGTTCGGATTCATAATTAACGAAATTATCCAAAATTTTTCGTTCCGCATAGTCGGTTCGGTGAAACGATGACTGACAACCTATATAAAAAACGATTAAAACCAATAGAATAACGTATTACTAGAACATTTATACAATTTTGGCACGTTCGGATTCATAAATAACAAAATTATTGAAAATTTTTCGTTCCGCATAGTCGGTTCGGTGGACCGTCTGATGCGAGACAATGTCCCACCGGCATAGTCGGTTCGGTGAATCGACGACTGACAACCTATATAAAAAACGATTAAAACCTATAGAATAACGTATCACTAGAACATTTATACCATTTTGGCACGTTCGGATTCATAATTGACGAAATTATCGAAAATTTTTCATTGCGCAGAGTCGGTTCGGTGAAAAGGTGACTGACAACCTATATTAGAAATGATTAAAACGTATAGAATAACGCATTACTAGAACATTTATACTATTTTGGCACGTTCGGATTCATAATTAACGAAATTATCTAAAATTTTTCGTTCCGCATAGTCGGTTCGGTGAAACGATGACTGACAACCTATATTAAAAACGATTAAAACCTATAGAATAACGTATTATTAGAACGTTTATACAATTTTGGCACGTTCGGATTCATAAATAACAAAATTATTGAAAATTTTTCGTTCCGCATAGTCGGTTCGGTAGGCCGTCCGACCGGGACCAAGTCCGTTCGGCATAGTCGGTTCGGTGAAACGATGACTGACAACCTATACTAAGAACGATTAAAACCAATAGAATAACGCATTACTAGAACATTTATACCATTTTGACACGTTCGGATTCATAATTAACGAAATTATCGAAAATTTTTCATTACGCATAGTCGGTTCGGTGAAACGGTGACTGACAACATATATTAAAAATGATTAAAACGTAAAGAATAACGCATTACTAGACCATTTATACCATTTTGGCACGTTCGGATTCATAATTAACGAAATTATCCAAAATTTTTCGTTC
>NW_027473879.1:0-127318 GCF_050947335.1 Megachile rotundata
ATACTTATTACTCTTATTATTATGAATCTAACTTATATTATTAACCATATTATGCAGATATGATCCATAGAACTACAATTACTATACTCATTACTCTTATTATTATCAATCTAACTCATATTATTAGCCATATTATGCATATATGATCGATAGAACGACAATTACTGTACTTATTACTCTTATCATTATCGATCTAACTCATGTTATTAGCCATATTATGCTTATATGATCGATAGAACGACAATTACTATACTTATTACTCTTATTATTATCAATCTAACTCATATTATTAGCCATATTATGCTTAAATGATCGATAGAACGACAATTACTATACTTATTACTCTTATTATTATGAATCTAACTCATATTATTAACCATATTATGCAGATATGAGCGATAGAACTATAATTACTATACTCATTACTCTTATTATTATCAATCTAACTCATATTATTAACCATATTATGCAGATATGATCCATAGAACTACAATTACTATACTCATTACTCTTATTATTATCAATCTAACTCATATTATTAGCCATATTATGCTAATTTGATCGATAGAACGACAATTACTATACTTATTACTCTTATTATTATCAACCTAACTCATATTATTAGCCATATTATGCTTATATGATCGATAGAACGACAATTACTATACTTATTATTCTTATTTTTATCAACCTAACACATATTATTAGCCATATTATGCTTAAATGATCGATAGAACGACAATTACTATACTTATTACTCTTATCATTATCGATCTAACTCATGTTATTAACCATATTATGCAGATATGATCGACAGAACGACAATTACTATACTTATTATTCTTATTTTTATCAACCTAACTCATATTATTATCCATATTATGCTTAAATGATCGATAGAACGACAATTACTATACTTATTACTCTTATTATTATGAATCTAACTCATATTATTAACCATATTATGCAGATATGAGCGATAGAACTATAATTACTATACTCATTACTCTTATTTTTATCAATCTAACTCATATTATTAGCCATATTATGCAGATATGATCGATAGCACGAAATTTACTATACTTATTACTCTTATTATTATCAACCTAACTCATATTATTAACCATATTATGCTTATATGATCGACAGAACGACAATTACTATACTTATTACACTCACTGTTATCAATCTAACTCACATTATTAACCATATTATGTAGATATGATCGACAGAACGACAATTACTATACTTATTATTCTTATTTTTATCAACCTAACTCATATTATTATCCATATTATGCTTAAATGATCGATTGAACGACAATTACTATACTTATTACTCTTATTATTATTAATCTAACTCATATTATTAGCCGCATTATGCTTATATGATCGATAGAACGACAATTACTATACTCACTACTCTTATTATTATCAATCTAACTCATAATATTAGCCATATTATGCTTATATGATCGACAGAACGACGATTACTATACTTATTACAATAACTATTATCAATCTAACTCATATTATTAGCCATATTATGCAGGTATGATCGATAGCACGAAATTTACTATACTTATTACTCTTATTATTATCAACCTAACTCATATTATTAACCATATTATGCTTATATGATCGACAGAACGACAATTACTATACTTATTACACTCACTGTTATCAATCTAACTCACATTATTAACCATATTATGCTAATTTGATCGATAGAACGACAATCACTATACTTATTACTCTTATTATTATCAATCTAACTCATATTATTAGCCATATTGTGCTTAAATGATCGATAGAACGACAATTACTATACTTATTACTCTTATTATTATCAATCTAACTCATATTATTAGCCATATTATGCCTATATGATCGATAGAACGACAATTACTATACTTATTACTCTTACTATTATCAATCTAACTCATATTGTTAGTCATATTATGCATATATGATCGATAGAACGACAATTACTGTACTTATTACTCTTATTATTATCGATCGAACTCATATTATTAGCCATATTATGCTTATATTATCGATAGAACGACAATTACTGTACTTATTACTGTTATTATTATCAATCTAACTCATATTATTAGCCATATTATGCATATATGATCGATAGAACGACAATTACTATACTTATTACACTTACTATTATCAATCGAACTCATATTATTAGCCATATTATGCTTAAATGATCGATAGAACGACAATTACTATACTTATTACTCTTATTATTATGAATCTAACTCATATTATTAACCATATTATGCAGATATGATCCATAGAACTACAATTACTATACTCATTACTCTTATTATTATCAATCTAACTCATATTATTAGCCATATTATGCATATATGATCGATAGAACGACAATTACTGTACTTATTACTCTTATCATTATCGATCTAACTCATGTTATTAGCCATATTATGCTTATATGATCGATAGAACGACAATTACTATACGTATTACTCTTATTATTATCAATCTAACTCATATTATTAGCCATATTATGCTTAAATGATCGATAGAACGACAATTACTATACTTATTACTCTTATTATTATGAATCTAACTCATATTATTAACCATATTATGCAGATATGAGCGATAGAACTATAATTACTATACTCATTACTCTTATTTTTATCAATCTAACTCATATTATTAGCCATATTATGCTTAAATGATCGATAGAACGACAATTACTATACTTATTACTCTTATTATTATGAATCTAACTCATATTATTAACCATATTATGCAGATACGTTCGATAGAACTACAATTACTATACTTATTACTCTTATTATTATCAATCTAACTCATATTATTAGCCGTATTATGCTTAAATGATCGATAGAACGACAATTACTATACTTATTACTCTTATTATTATCAATCTAACTCATATTATTAGCCATATTATGCTTATATGATCGATAGAACGACAATTACTATACTTATTACTCTTATTATTATCAATCTAACTCATATTATTAACCATATTATGCAGATACGATCGATAGAACTACAATTACTATACTTATTACTCTTATTATTATCAATCTAACTCATATTATTAGCCATATTATGCTTATATGATCGACAGAACGACAATTACTATACTTATTATTCTTATTTTTTATCAACCTAACTCATATTATTAGCCATATTATGCTTAAATGATCGATAGAACGACAATTACTATACTTATTACTCTTATCATTATCGATCTAACTCATGTTATTAACCATATTATGCAGATATGATCGACAGAACGACAATTACTATACTTATTATTCTTATTTTTATCAACCTAACTCATATTATTATCCATATTATGCTTAAATGATCGATAGAACGACAATTACTATACTTATTACTCTTATTATTATGAATCTAACTCATATTATTAACCATATTATGCAGATATGAGCGATAGAGCTATAATTACTATACTCATTACTCTTATTTTTATCAATCTAACTCATATTATTAGCCATATTATGCTTAAATGATCGATAGAACGACAATTACTATACTTATTACTCTTATTATTATGAATCTAACTCATATTATTAACCATATTATGCAGATACGATCGATAGAACTACAATTACTATACTTATTACTCTTATTATTATCAATCTAACTCATATTATTAGCCGTATTATGCTTAAATGATCGATAGAACGACAATTACTATACTTATTACTCTTATTATTATCAATCTAACTCATATTATTAGCCATATTATGCTTATATGATCGATAGAACGACAATTACTATACTTATTACTCTTATTATTATCAATCTAACTCATATTATTAACCATATTATGCAGATACGATCGATAGAACTACAATTACTATACTTATTACTCTTATTATTATCAATCTAACTCATATTATTAGCCATATTATGCTTATATGATCGACAGAAACGACAATTACTATACTTATTATTCTTATTTTTATCAACCTAACTCATATTATTAGCCATATTATGCTTAAATGATCGATTGAACGACAATTACTATACTTATTACTCTTATCATTATCGATCTAACTCATGTTATTAACCATATTATGCAGATATGATCGACAGAACGACAATTACTATACTTATTATTCTTATTTTTATCAACCTAACTCATATTATTATCCATATTATGCTTAAATGATCGATAGAACGACAATTACTATACTTATTACTCTTATTATTATGAATCTAACTCATATTATTAACCATATTATGCAGATATGATCCATAGAACGACAATTACTGTACTTATTACTCTTATCATTATCGATCTAACTCATGTTATTAACCATATTATGTAGATATGATCGACAGAACGACAATTACTATACTTATTATTCTTATTTTTATCAACCTAACTCATATTATTATCCATATTATGCTTAAATGATCGATAGAACGACAATTACTATACTTATTACTCTTATTATTATGAATCTAACTCATATTATTAACCATATTATGCAGATATGAGCGATAGAACTATAATTACTATACTCATTACTCTTATTATTATCAATCTAACTCATATTATTAGCCATAGTATGCTTAAATGATCGATAGAACGACAATTACTATACTTATTACTCTTATTATTATCAATCTAACTCATATTATTAGCCGCATTATGCTTATATGATCGATAGAACGACAATTACTATACTCACTACTCTTATTATTATCAATCTAACTCATAATATTAGCCATATTATGCTTATATGATCGACAGAACGACGATTACTATACTTATTACACTTACTATTATCAATCTAACTCATATTATTAGCCATATTATGCAGGTATGATCGATAGCACGAAATTTACTATACTTATTACTCTTATTATTATCAACCTAACTCATATTATTAACCATATTATGCTTATATGATCGACAGAACGACAATTACTATACTTATTACACTCACTGTTATCAATCTAACTCACATTATTAACCATATTATGCTAATTTGATCGATAGAACGACAATCACTATACTTGTTACTCTTATTATTATCAATCTAACTCATATTATTAGCCATATTGTGCTTAAATGATCGATAGAACGACAATTACTATACTTATTACTCTTATTATTATCAATCTAACTCATATTATTAGCCATATTATGCCTATATGATCGATAGAACGACAATTACTATACTTATTACTCTTACTATTATCAATCTAACTCATATTATTAGCCATAGTATGCTTAAATGATCGATAGAACGACAATTACTATACTTATTACTCTTATTATTATCAATCTAACTCATATTATTAGCCGCATTATGCTTATATGATCGATAGAACGACAATTACTATACTCACTACTCTTATTATTATCAATCTAACTCATAATATTAGCCATATTATGCTTATATGATCGACAGAACGACGATTACTATACTTAGTACACTTACTATTATCAATCTAACTCATATTATTAGCCATATTATGCAGGTATGATCGATAGCACGAAATTTACTATACTTATTACTCTTATTATTATCAACCTAACTCATATTATAAACCATATTGTGCTTATATGATCGACAGAACGACAATTACTATACTTATTACACTCACTGTTATCAATCTAACTCACATTATTAACCATATTATGCTAATTTGATCGATAGAACGACAATCACTATACTTATTACACTTATTATTATCAATCTAACTCATATTATTAGCCATATTGTGCTTAAATGATCGATAGAACGACAATTACTATACTTATTACTCTTATTATTATCAATCTAACTCATATTATTAGCCATATTATGCCTATATGATCGATAGAACGACAATTACTATACTTATTACTCCTACTATTATCAATCTAACTCATATTATTAGTCATATTATGCATATATGATCGATAGAACGACAATTACTGTACTTATTACTCTTATCATTATCGATCGAACTCATATTATTAGCCACATTATGCTTATATTATCGATAGAACGACAATTACTGTACTTATTACTGTTATTATTATCAATCTAACTCATATTATTAGCCATATTATGCATATATGATCGATAGAACGACAATTACTATACTTATTACACTTACTATTATCAATCGAACTCATATTATTAGCCATATTATGCTTAAATGATCGATAGAACGACAATTACTATACTTATTACTCTTATTATTATGAATCTAACTCATATTATTAACCATATTATGCAGATACGATCGATAGAACTACAATTACTATACTTATTACTCTTATTATTATCAATCTAACTCATATTATTAGCCATATTATGCTTATATGATCGACAGAACGACAATTACTATACTTATTATTCTTATTTTTATCAACCTAACTCATATTATTAGCCATATTATGCTTAAATGATCGATAGAACGACAATTACTATACTTATTACTCTTATTATTATCAATCTAACTCATATTATTAACCATATTATGCAGATATGATCCATAGAACTACAATTACTATACTCATTACTCTTATTATTATCAATCTAACTCATATTATTAGCCATATTATGCATATATGATCGATAGAACGACAATTACTGTACTTATTACTCTTATCATTATCGATCTAACTCATGTTATTAGCCATATTATGCTTATATGATCGATAGAACGACAATTACTATACTTATTACTCTTATTATTATCAATCTAACTCATATTATTAGCCATATTATGCTTAAATGATCGATAGAACGACAATTACTATACTTATTACTCTTATTATTATGAATCTAACTCATATTATTAACCATATTATGCAGATATGATCCATAGAACTACAATTACTATACTCATTACTCTTATTATTATCAATCTAACTCATATTATTAGCCATATTATGCTAATTTGATCGATAGAACGACAATTACTATACTTATTACTCTTATTATTATCAACCTAACTCATATTATTAGCCATATTATGCTTATATGATCGATAGAACGACAATTACTATACTTATTATTCTTATTTTTATCAACCTAACTCATATTATTAGCCATATTATGCTTAAATGATCGATAGAACGACAATTACTATACTTATTACTCTTATCATTATCGATCTAACTCATGTTATTAACCATATTATGCAGATATGATCGACAGAACGACAATTACTATACTTATTATTCTTATTTTTATCAACCTAACTCATATTATTATCCATATTATGCTTAAATGATCGATAGAACGACAATTACTATACTTATTACTCTTATTATTATGAATCTAACTCATATTATTAGCCATATTATGCAGATATGATCGATAGCACGAAATTTACTATACTTATTACTCTTATTATTATCAACCTAACTCATATTATTAACCATATTATGCTTATATGATCGACAGAACGACAATTACTATACTTATTACACTCACTGTTATCAACCTAACTCACATTATTAACCATATTATGCTAATTTGATCGATAGAACGACAATCACTATACTTATTACTCTTATTATTATCAACCTAACTCATATTATTAGCCATATTGTGCTTAAATGATCGATAGAACGACAATTACTATACTTATTGCGCCTATTATTATGAATCTAACTCATATTATTAACCATATTATGCAGATATGATCCATAGAACTACAACTACTATACTCATTACTCTTATTATTATCAATCTAACTCATATTATTAGCCATATTATGCATATATGATCGATAGAACGACAATTACTGTACTTATTACTCTTATCATTATCGATCTAACTCATGTTATTAACCATATTATGCAGATATGATCGATAGCACGACAATTACTGTACTTATTACTCCTATCATTATCGATCTAACTCATGTTATTAGCCATATTATGCTTATATGATCGATAGAACGACAATTACTATACTTATTACTCTTATTATTATGAATCTAACTCATATTATTAACCATATTATGCAGATATGATCCATAGAACTACAATTACTATACTCATTACTCTTATTATTATCAATCTAACTCATATTATTAGCCATATTATGCTAATTTGATCGATAGAACGACAATCACTATACTTATTACTCTTATTATTATCAACCTAACTCATATTATTAGCCATATTATGCTTATATGATCGATAGAACGACAATTACTATACTTATTATTCTTATTTTTATCAACCTAACTCATATTATTAGCCATATTATGCTTAAATGATCGATAGAACGACAATTACTATACTTATTACTCTTATCATTATCGATCTAACTCATATTATTCACCATATTATGCAGATACGATCGATAGAACTACAATTACTATACTTATTACTCTTATTATTATCAATCTAACTCATATTATTAGCCGTATTATGCTTAAATGATCGATAGAACGACAATTACTATACTTATTACTCTTATCATTATCGATCTAACTCATATTATTCACCATATTATGCAGATACGATCGATAGAACTACAATTACTATACTTATTACTCTTATTATTATCAATCTAACTCATATTATTAGCCGTATTATGCTTAAATGATCGATAGAACGACAATTACTATACTTATTACTCTTATTATTATCAATCTAACTCATATTATTAGCCATATTATGCTTATATGATCGACAGAACGACGATTACTATACTTATTACACTTACTATTATCAATCTAACTCATATTATTAGCCATATTATGCTTATATGATCGATAGAACGACAATTACTATACTTATTACTCTTATTATTATGAATCTAACTCATATTATTAACCATATTATGCAAATACGATCGATAGAACTACAATTACTATACTTATTACTCTTATTATTATCAATCTAACTCATATTATTAGCCGTATTATGCTTAAATGATCGATAGAACGACAATTACTATACTTATTACTCTTATTATTATCAATCTAACTCATATTATTAGCCATATTATGCTTATATGATCGACAGAACGACAATTACTGTACTTATTATTCTTATTTTTATCGATCTAACTCATATTATTAGCCATATTATGCTTATATGATCGATAGAACGACAATTACTATACTTATTACTCTTATTATTATCAATCTAACTCATATTATTAGCCATATTATGCTTATATGATCGACAGAACGACAATTACTATACTTATTACACACACTGTTATCAATCTAACTCATATTATTAACCATATTATGCTAATTTGATCGATAGAACGACAATCACTATACTTATTACTGTTATTATTATCAACCTAACTCATATTATTAGCCATATTATGCTTATATGATCGATAGAACGACAATTACTATACTTATTATTCTTATTTTTATCAACCTAACTCATATTATTAGCCATATTATGCTTAAATGATCGATAGAACGACAATTACTATACTTATTGCTCCTATTATTATGAATCTAACTCATATTATTAACCATATTATGCAGATATGATCCATAGAACTACAACTACTATACTCAT
This sequence comes from Megachile rotundata, assembly GCF_050947335.1. Taxonomy (NCBI): domain Eukaryota; kingdom Metazoa; phylum Arthropoda; class Insecta; order Hymenoptera; family Megachilidae; genus Megachile; species Megachile rotundata. The sequence continues at coordinate 9,556 of NW_027473879.1, forward strand.
TACTCTTATTATTATCAGTCTAACTCATATTATTAGCCATATTATGCATATATGATCGATAGAACGACAATTACTGTACTTATTACTCTTATCATTATCGATCTAACTCATGTTATTAACCATATTATGCAGATATGATCGATAGCACGACAATTACTGTACTTATTACTCCTATCATTATCGATCTGACTCATGTTATTAGCCATATTATGCTTATATGATCGATAGAACGACAATTACTATACTTATTACTCTTATTATTATGAATCTAACTCATATTATTAACCATATTATGCAGATATGATCCATAGAACTACAATTACTATACTCATTACTCTTATTATTATCAATCTAACTCATATTATTAGCCATATTATGCTAATTTGATCGATAGAACGACAATCACTATACTTGTTACTCTTATTATTATCAACCTAACTCATATTATTAGCCATATTATGCTTATATGATCGATAGAACGACAATTACTATACTTATTATTCTTATTTTTATCAACCTAACTCATATTATTAGCCATATTATGCTTAAATGATCGATAGAACGACAATTACTATACTTATTACTCTTATCATTATCGATCTAACTCATATTATTAGCCATATTATGCTTATATGATCGACAGAACGACAATTACTATACTTATTATTCTTATTTTTATCAACCTAACTCATATTATTATCCATATTATGCTTAAATGATCTATAGAACGACAATTACTATACTTATTACTCTTATTATTATGAATCTAACTCATATTATTAACCATATTTTGCAGATATGATCCATAGAACTACAATTACTATACTCATTACTCTTATTATTATCAATCTAACTCATATTATTAGCCATAGTATGCTTAAATGATCGATAGAACGACAATTACTATATTTATTACTCTTATTATTATCAATCTAACTCATATTATTAGCCGCATTATGCTTAAATGATCGATAGAACGACTATTACTATACTTATTACTCTTATTATTATGAATCTAACTCATATTATTAACCATATTATGCAGATATGAGCGATAGAACTATAATTACTATACTCATTACTCTTATTTTTATCAATCTAACTCATATTATTAGCCATATTATGCTTAAATGATCGATAGAACGACAATTACTATACTTATTACTCTTATTATCATGAATCTAACTCATATTATTAACCTTATTATGCAGATACGATCGATAGAACTACAATTACTATACTTATTACTCTTATTATTATCAACCTAACTCATATTATTAGCCATATTATGCTTATATGATCGATAGAACGACAATTACTATACTTATTATTCTTATTTTTATCAACCTAACTCATATTATTAGCCATATTATGCTTAAATGATCGATAGAACGACAATTACTATACTTATTGCTCCTATTATTATGAATCTAACTCATATTATTAACCATATTATGCAGATATGATCCATAGAACTACAACTACTATACTCATTACTCTTATTATTATCAATCTAACTCATATTATTAGCCATATTATGCATATATGATCGATAGAACGACAATTACTGTACTTATTACTCTTATCATTATCGATCTAACTCATGTTATTAACCATATTATGCAGATATGATCGATAGCACGACAATTACTCTACTTATTACTCTTATCATTATCGATCTAACTCATATTATTAGCCATATTATGCATATATTATCGACAGAACGACAATTACTATACTTATTACACTCACTGTTATCAATCTAACTCACATTATTAACCATATTATGCCAATTTGATCGACAGAACGACAATTACTATACTTATTACACTCACTATTATCAATCTAACTCATATTATTAACAATATTATGCAGATATGATCGATAGCACGAAATTTACTATACTTATTACTCTTATTATTATCAACCTAACTCATATTATTAGCCATATTATGCTTATATGATCGACAGAACGACAATTACTATACTTATTACACTCACTGTTATCAATCTAACTCACATTATTAACCATATTATGCTAATTTGATCGATAGAACGACAATCACTATACTTATTACTCTTATTATTATCAATCTAACTCATATTATTAGCCATATTATGCTTAAATGATCGATAGAACGACAATTACTATACTTATTACTCTTATTATTATGAATCTAACTCATATTATTAACCATATTATGCAGATATGATCCATAGAACTACAATTACTATACTCATTACTCTTATTATTATCAATCTAACTCATATTATTAGCCATATTATGCTAATTTGATCGATAGAACGACAATTACTATACTTATTACTCTTATTATTATCAACCTAACTCATATTATTAGCCATATTATGCTTATATGATCGATAGAACGACAATTACTATACTTATTATTCTTATTTTTATCAACCTAACTCATATTATTAGCCATATTATGCTTAAATGATCGATAGAACGACAATTACTATACTTATTACTCTTATCATTATCGATCTAACTCATGTTATTAACCATATTATGCAGATATGATCGACAGAACGACAATTACTATACTTATTATTCTTATTTTTATCAACCTAACTCATATTATTATCCATATTATGCTTAAATGATCGATAGAACGACAATTACTATACTTATTACTCTTATTATTATGAATCTAACTCATATTATTAGCCATATTATGCAGATATGATCGATAGCACGAAATTTACTATACTTATTACTCTTATTATTATCAACCTAACTCATATTATTAACCATATTATGCTTATATGATCGACAGAACGACAATTACTATACTTTTTACACTCACTGTTATCAACCTAACTCACATTATTAACCATATTATGCTAATTTGATCGATAGAACGACAATCACTATACTTATTACTCTTATTATTATCAACCTAACTCATATTATTAGCCATATTGTGCTTAAATGATCGATAGAACGACAATTACTATACTTATTGCGCCTATTATTATGAATCTAACTCATATTATTAACCATATTATGCAGATATGATCCATAGAACTACAACTACTATACTCATTACTCTTATTATTATCAATCTAACTCATATTATTAGCCATATTATGCATATATGATCGATAGAACGACAATTACTGTACTTATTACTCTTATCATTATCGATCTAACTCATGTTATTAACCATATTATGCAGATATGATCGATAGCACGACAATTACTGTACTTATTACTCCTATCATTATCGATCTAACTCATGTTATTAGCCATATTATGCTTATATGATCGATAGAACGACAATTACTATACTTATTACTCTTATTATTATGAATCTAACTCATATTATTAACCATATTATGCAGATATGATCCATAGAACTACAATTACTATACTCATTACTCTTATTATTATCAATCTAACTCATATTATTAGCCATATTATGCTAATTTGATCGATAGAACGACAATCACTATACTTATTACTCTTATTATTATCAACCTAACTCATATTATTAGCCATATTATGCTTATATGATCGATAGAACGACAATTACTATACTTATTATTCTTATTTTTATCAACCTAACTCATATTATTAGCCATATTATGCTTAAATGATCGATAGAACGACAATTACTATACTTATTACTCTTATCATTATCGATCTAACTCATATTATTCACCATATTATGCAGATACGATCGATAGAACTACAATTACTATACTTATTACTCTTATTATTATCAATCTAACTCATATTATTAGCCGTATTATGCTTAAATGATCGATAGAACGACAATTACTATACTTATTACTCTTATCATTATCGATCTAACTCATATTATTCACCATATTATGCAGATACGATCGATAGAACTACAATTACTATACTTATTACTCTTATTATTATCAATCTAACTCATATTATTAGCCGTATTATGCTTAAATGATCGATAGAACGACAATTACTATACTTATTACTCTTATTATTATCAATCTAACTCATATTATTAGCCATATTATGCTTATATGATCGACAGAACGACGATTACTATACTTATTACACTTACTATTATCAATCTAACTCATATTATTAGCCATATTATGTTTATATGATCGATAGAACGACAATTACTATACTTATTACTCTTATTATTATGAATCTAACTCATATTATTAACCATATTATGCAAATACGATCGATAGAACTACAATTACTATACTTATTACTCTTATTATTATCAATCTAACTCATATTATTAGCCGTATTATGCTTAAATGATCGATAGAACGACAATTACTATACTTATTACTCTTATTATTATCAATCTAACTCATATTATTAGCCATATTATGCTTATATGATCGACAGAACGACAATTACTGTACTTATTATTCTTATTTTTATCGATCTAACTCATATTATTAGCCATATTATGCTTATATGATCGATAGAACGACAATTACTATACTTATTACTCTTATTATTATCAATCTAACTCATATTATTAGCCATATTATGCTTATATGATCGACAGAACGACAATTACTATACTTATTACACACACTGTTATCAATCTAACTCATATTATTAACCATATTATGCTAATTTGATCGATAGAACGACAATCACTATACTTATTACTGTTATTATTATCAACCTAACTCATATTATTAGCCATATTATGCTTATATGATCGATAGAACGACAATTACTATACTTATTATTCTTATTTTTATCAACCTAACTCATATTATTAGCCATATTATGCTTAAATGATCGATAGAACGACAATTACTATACTTATTGCTCCTATTATTATGAATCTAACTCATATTATTAACCATATTATGCAGATATGATCCATAGAACTACAACTACTATACTCATTACTCTTATTATTATCAGTCTAACTCATATTATTAGCCATATTATGCATATATGATCGATAGAACGACAATTACTGTACTTATTACTCTTATCATTATCGATCTAACTCATGTTATTAACCATATTATGCAGATATGATCGATAGCACGACAATTACTGTACTTATTACTCCTATCATTATCGATCTGACTCATGTTATTAGCCATATTATGCTTATATGATCGATAGAACGACAATTACTATACTTATTACTCTTATTATTATGAATCTAACTCATATTATTAACCATATTATGCAGATATGATCCATAGAACTACAATTACTATACTCATTACTCTTATTATTATCAATCTAACTCATATTATTAGCCATATTATGCTAATTTGATCGATAGAACGACAATCACTATACTTGTTACTCTTATTATTATCAACCTAACTCATATTATTAGCCATATTATGCTTATATGATCGATAGAACGACAATTACTATACTTATTATTCTTATTTTTATCAACCTAACTCATATTATTAGCCATATTATGCTTAAATGATCGATAGAACGACAATTACTATACTTATTACTCTTATCATTATCGATCTAACTCATATTATTAGCCATATTATGCTTATATGATCGACAGAACGACAATTACTATACTTATTATTCTTATTTTTATCAACCTAACTCATATTATTATCCATATTATGCTTAAATGATCTATAGAACGACAATTACTATACTTATTACTCTTATTATTATGAATCTAACTCATATTATTAACCATATTTTGCAGATATGATCCATAGAACTACAATTACTATACTCATTACTCTTATTATTATCAATCTAACTCATATTATTAGCCATAGTATGCTTAAATGATCGATAGAACGACAATTACTATATTTATTACTCTTATTATTATCAATCTAACTCATATTATTAGCCGCATTATGCTTATATGAGCGATAGAACTATAATTACTATACTCATTACTCTTATTTTTATCAATCTAACTCATATTATTAGCCATATTATGCTTAAATGATCGATAGAACGACAATTACTATACTTATTACTCTTATTATCATGAATCTAACTCATATTATTAACCTTATTATGCAGATACGATCGATAGAACTACAATTACTATACTTATTACTCTTATTATTATCAACCTAACTCATATTATTAGCCATATTATGCTTATATGATCGATAGAACGACAATTACTATACTTATTATTCTTATTTTTATCAACCTAACTCATATTATTAGCCATATTATGCTTAAATGATCGATAGAACGACAATTACTATACTTATTGCTCCTATTATTATGAATCTAACTCATGTTATTAACCATATTATGCAGATATGATCGATAGCACGACAATTACTCTACTTATTACTCTTATCATTATCGATCTAACTCATATTATTAGCCATATTATGCATATATTATCGACAGAACGACAATTACTATACTTATTACACTCACTGTTATCAATCTAACTCACATTATTAACCATATTATGCCAATTTGATCGACAGAACGACAATTACTATACTTATTACACTCACTATTATCAATCTAACTCATATTATTAACAATATTATGCAGATATGATCGATAGAACGACAATTACTATACTTATTACACTTACTATTATCAATCGAACTCATATTATTAGCCATATTATGCTTAAATGATCGATAGAACGACAATTACTATACTTATTACTCTTACTATTATTAATCTAACTCATATTATTAGCCATATTATGCCTATATGATCGATAGAACGACAATTACTATACTTATTACTATTATTATTATCAATCTTACTCATATTATTAGCCATATTATGCTTAAATGATCGATAGAACGACTATTACTATACTTATTACTATTATTATTATCAATCTTACTCATATTATTAGCCATATTATGCTTATATGATCGGCAGAACGACAATTACTATACTTATTACTCTTATTATTATGAATCTAACTTATATTATTAACCATATTATGCAGATATGATCCATAGAACTACAATTACTATACTCATTACTCTTATTATTATCAATCTAACTCATATTATTAGCCATATTATGCATATATGACCGATAGAACGACAATTACTGTACTTATTACTCTTATCATTATCGATCTAACTCATGTTATTAGCCATATTATGCTTATATGATCGATAGAACGACAATTACTATACTTATTACTCTTATTATTATCAATCTAACTCATATTATTAGCCATATTATGCTTAAATGATCGATAGAACGACAATTACTATACTTATTACTCTTATTATTATGAATCTAACTCTCATTATTAACCATATTATGCAGATATGATCCATAGAACTACAATTACTATACTCATTACTCTTATTATTATCAATCTAACTCATATTATTAGCCATATTATGCTAATTTGATCGATAGAACGACAATTACTATACTTATTACTCTTATTATTATCAACATAACTCATATTATTAGCCATATTATGCTTATATGATCGATAGAACGACAATTACTATACTTATTATTCTTATTTTTATCAACCTAACTCATATTATTAGCCATATTATGCTTAAATGATCGATAGAACGACAATTACTATACTTATTACTCTTATCATTATCGATCTAACTCATGTTATTAACCATATTATGCAGATATGATCGACAGAACGACAATTACTATACTTATTATTCTTATTTTTATCAACCTAACTCATATTATTATCCATATTATGCTTAAATGATCGATAGAACGACAATTACTATACTTATTACTCTTATTATTATGAATCTAACTCATATTATTAACCATATTATGCAGATATGAGCGATAGAACTATAATTACTATACTCATTACTCTTATTATTATCAATCTAACTCATATTATTAGCCATATTATGCTTATATGATCGATAGAACGACAATTACTATACTTATTACTCTTATTATTATCAATCTAACTCATATTATTAGCCATATTATGCTTATATGATCGACAGAACGACAATTACTATACTTATTACACACACTGTTATCAATCTAACTCATATTATTAACCATATTATGCTAATTTGATCGATAGAACGACAATCACTATACTTATTACTGTTATTATTATCAACCTAACTCATATTATTAGCCATATTATGCTTATATGATCGATAGAACGACAATTACTATACTTATTATTCTTATTTTTATCAACCTAACTCATATTATTAGCCATATTATGCTTAAATGATCGATAGAACGACAATTACTATACTTATTGCTCCTATTATTATGAATCTAACTCATATTATTAACCATATTATGCAGATATGATCCATAGAACTACAACTACTATACTCATTACTCTTATTATTATCAGTCTAACTCATATTATTAGCCATATTATGCATATATGATCGATAGAACGACAATTACTGTACTTATTACTCTTATCATTATCGATCTAACTCATGTTATTAACCATATTATGCAGATATGATCGATAGCACGACAATTACTGTACTTATTACTCCTATCATTATCGATCTGACTCATGTTATTAGCCATATTATGCTTATATGATCGATAGAACGACAATTACTATACTTATTACTCTTATTATTATGAATCTAACTCATATTATTAACCATATTATGCAGATATGATCCATAGAACTACAATTACTATACTCATTACTCTTATTATTATCAATCTAACTCATATTATTAGCCATATTATGCTAATTTGATCGATAGAACGACAATCACTATACTTGTTACTCTTATTATTATCAACCTAACTCATATTATTAGCCATATTATGCTTATATGATCGATAGAACGACAATTACTATACTTATTATTCTTATTTTTATCAACCTAACTCATATTATTAGCCATATTATGCTTAAATGATCGATAGAACGACAATTACTATACTTATTACTCTTATCATTATCGATCTAACTCATATTATTAGCCATATTATACTTATATGATCGACAGAACGACAATTACTATACTTATTATTCTTATTTTTATCAACCTAACTCATATTATTATCCATATTATGCTTAAATGATCTATAGAACGACAATTACTATACTTATTACTCTTATTATTATGAATCTAACTCATATTATTAACCATATTTTGCAGATATGATCCATAGAACTACAATTACTATACTCATTACTCTTATTATTATCAATCTAACTCATATTATTAGCCATAGTATGCTTAAATGATCGATAGAACGACAATTACTATATTTATTACTCTTATTATTATCAATCTAACTCATATTATTAGCCGCATTATGCTTAAATGATCGATAGAACGACTATTACTATACTTATTACTCTTATTATTATGAATCTAACTCATATTATTAACCATATTATGCAGATATGAGCGATAGAACTATAATTACTATACTCATTACTCTTATTTTTATCAATCTAACTCATATTATTAGCCATATTATGCTTAAATGATCGATAGAACGACAATTACTATACTTATTACTCTTATTATCATGAATCTAACTCATATTATTAACCTTATTATGCAGATACGATCGATAGAACTACAATTACTATACTTATTACTCTTATTATTATCAACCTAACTCATATTATTAGCCATATTATGCTTATATGATCGATAGAACGACAATTACTATACTTATTATTCTTATTTTTATCAACCTAACTCATATTATTAGCCATATTATGCTTAAATGATCGATAGAACGACAATTACTATACTTATTGCTCCTATTATTATGAATCTAACTCATGTTATTAACCATATTATGCAGATATGATCGATAGCACGACAATTACTCTACTTATTACTCTTATCATTATCGATCTAACTCATATTATTAGCCATATTATGCATATATTATCGACAGAACGACAATTACTATACTTATTACACTCACTGTTATCAATCTAACTCACATTATTAACCATATTATGCCAATTTGATCGACAGAACGACAATTACTATACTTATTACACTCACTATTATCAATCTAACTCATATTATTAACAATATTATGCAGATATGATCGATAGAACGACAATTACTATACTTATTACACTTACTATTATCAATCGAACTCATATTATTAGCCATATTATGCTTAAATGATCGATAGAACGACAATTACTATACTTATTACTCTTACTATTATTAATCTAACTCATATTATTAGCCATATTATGCCTATATGATCGATAGAACGACAATTACTATACTTATTACTATTATTATTATCAATCTTACTCATATTATTAGCCATATTATGCTTAAATGATCGATAGAACGACTATTACTATACTTATTACTATTATTATTATCAATCTTACTCATATTATTAGCCATATTATGCTTATATGATCGGCAGAACGACAATTACTATACTTATTACTCTTATTATTATGAATCTAACTTATATTATTAACCATATTATGCAGATATGATCCATAGAACTACAATTACTATACTCATTACTCTTATTATTATCAATCTAACTCATATTATTAGCCATATTATGCATATATGACCGATAGAACGACAATTACTGTACTTATTACTCTTATCATTATCGATCTAACTCATGTTATTAGCCATATTATGCTTATATGATCGATAGAACGACAATTACTATACTTATTACTCTTATTATTATCAATCTAACTCATATTATTAGCCATATTATGCTTAAATGATCGATAGAACGACAATTACTATACTTATTACTCTTATTATTATGAATCTAACTCTCATTATTAACCATATTATGCAGATATGATCCATAGAACTACAATTACTATACTCATTACTCTTATTATTATCAATCTAACTCATATTATTAGCCATATTATGCTAATTTGATCGATAGAACGACAATTACTATACTTATTACTCTTATTATTATCAACATAACTCATATTATTAGCCATATTATGCTTATATGATCGATAGAACGACAATTACTATACTTATTATTCTTATTTTTATCAACCTAACTCATATTATTAGCCATATTATGCTTAAATGATCGATAGAACGACAATTACTATACTTATTACTCTTATCATTATCGATCTAACTCATGTTATTAACCATATTATGCAGATATGATCGACAGAACGACAATTACTATACTTATTATTCTTATTTTTATCAACCTAACTCATATTATTATCCATATTATGCTTAAATGATCGATAGAACGACAATTACTATACTTATTACTCTTATTATTATGAATCTAACTCATATTATTAACCATATTATGCAGATATGAGCGATAGAACTATAATTACTATACTCATTACTCTTATTATTATCAATCTAACTCATATTATTAGCCATAGTATGCTTAAATGATCGATAGAACGACTATTACTATACTTATTACTCTTATTATTATCAATCTAACTCATAATATTAGCCATATTATGCTTATATGATCGACAGAACGACGATTACTATACTTATTACACTTACTATTATCAATCTAACTCATATTATTAGCCATATTATGCAGGTATGATCGATAGCACGAAATTTACTATACTTATTACTCTTATTATTATCAACCTAACTCATATTATAAACCATATTGTGCTTATATGATCGACAGAACGACAATTACTATACTTATTACACTCACTGTTATCAATCTAACTCACATTATTAACCATATTATGCTAATTTGATCGATAGAACGACAATCACTATACTTATTACACTTATTATTATCAATCTAACTCATATTATTAGTCATATTATGCATATATGATCGATAGAACGACAATTACTGTACTTATTACTCTTATCATTATCGATCGAACTCATATTATTAGCCACATTATGCTTATATTATCGATAGAACGACAATTACTGTACTTATTACTGTTATTATTATCAATCTAACTCATATTATTAGCCATATTATGCATATATGATCGATAGAACGACAATTACTATACTTATTACACTTACTATTATCAATCGAACTCATATTATTAGCCATATTATGCTTAAATGATCGATAGAACGACAATTACTATACTTATTACTCTTATTATTATGAATCTAACTCATATTATTAACCATATTATGCAGATACGATCGATAGAACTACAATTACTATACTTATTACTCTTATTATTATCAATCTAACTCATATTATTAGCCATATTATGCTTATATGATCGACAGAACGACAATTACTATACTTATTATTCTTATTTTTATCAACCTAACTCATATTATTAGCCATATTATGCTTAAATGATCGATAGAACGACAATTACTATACTTATTACTCTTATTATTATCAATCTAACTCATATTATTAACCATATTATGCAGATATGATCCATAGAACTACAATTACTATACTCATTACTCTTATTATTATCAATCTAACTCATATTATTAGCCATATTATGCATATATGATCGATAGAACGACAATTACTGTACTTATTACTCTTATCATTATCGATCTAACTCATGTTATTAGCCATATTATGCTTATATGATCGATAGAACGACAATTACTATACTTATTACTCTTATTATTATCAATCTAACTCATATTATTAGCCATATTATGCTTAAATGATCGATAGAACGACAATTACTATACTTATTACTCTTATTATTATGAATCTAACTCATATTATTAACCATATTATGCAGATATGATCCATAGAACTACAATTACTATACTCATTACTCTTATTATTATCAATCTAACTCATATTATTAGCCATATTATGCTAATTTGATCGATAGAACGACAATTACTATACTTATTACTCTTATTATTATCAACCTAACTCATATTATTAGCCATATTATGCTTATATGATCGATAGAACGACAATTACTATACTTATTATTCTTATTTTTATCAACCTAACTCATATTATTAGCCATATTATGCTTAAATGATCGATAGAACGACAATTACTATACTTATTACTCTTATCATTATCGATCTAACTCATGTTATTAACCATATTATGCAGATATGATCGACAGAACGACAATTACTATACTTATTATTCTTATTTTTATCAACCTAACTCATATTATTATCCATATTATGCTTAAATGATCGATAGAACGACAATTACTATACTTATTACTCTTATTATTATGAATCTAACTCATATTATTAGCCATATTATGCAGATATGATCGATAGCACGAAATTTACTATACTTATTACTCTTATTATTATCAACCTAACTCATATTATTAACCATATTATGCTTATATGATCGACAGAACGACAATTACTATACTTATTACACTCACTGTTATCAACCTAACTCACATTATTAACCATATTATGCTAATTTGATCGATAGAACGACAATCACTATACTTATTACTCTTATTATTATCAACCTAACTCATATTATTAGCCATATTGTGCTTAAATGATCGATAGAACGACAATTACTATACTTATTGCGCCTATTATTATGAATCTAACTCATATTATTAACCATATTATGCAGATATGATCCATAGAACTACAACTACTATACTCATTACTCTTATTATTATCAATCTAACTCATATTATTAGCCATATTATGCATATATGATCGATAGAACGACAATTACTGTACTTATTACTCTTATCATTATCGATCTAACTCATGTTATTAACCATATTATGCAGATATGATCGATAGCACGACAATTACTGTACTTATTACTCCTATCATTATCGATCTAACTCATGTTATTAGCCATATTATGCTTATATGATCGATAGAACGACAATTACTATACTTATTACTCTTATTATTATGAATCTAACTCATATTATTAACCATATTATGCAGATATGATCCATAGAACTACAATTACTATACTCATTACTCTTATTATTATCAATCTAACTCATATTATTAGCCATATTATGCTAATTTGATCGATAGAACGACAATCACTATACTTATTACTCTTATTATTATCAACCTAACTCATATTATTAGCCATATTATGCTTATATGATCGATAGAACGACAATTACTATACTTATTATTCTTATTTTTATCAACCTAACTCATATTATTAACCATATTATGCAGATATGATCCATAGAACTACAATTACTATACTTATTACTCTTATTATTATGAATCTAACTCATATTATTAACCATATTATGCAGATACGATCGATAGAACTACAATTACTATACTTATTACTCTTATTATTATCAATCTAACTCATATTATTAGCCGTATTATGCTTAAATGATCGATAGAACGACAATTACTATACTTATTACTCTTATTATTATCAATCTAACTCATATTATTAGCCATATTATGCTTATATGATCGATAGAACGACAATTACTATACTTATTATTCTTATTTTTATCAACCTAACTCATATTATTAGCCATATTATGCTTAAATGATCGATAGAACGACAATTACTATACTTATTACTCTTATCATTATCGATCTAACTCATGTTATTAACCATATTATGCAGATATGATCGACAGAACGACAATTACTATACTTATTATTCTTATTTTTATCAATCTAACTCATATTATTATCCATATTATGCTTAAATGATCGATAGAACGACAATTACTATACTTATTACTCTTATTATTATGAATCTAACTCATATTATTACCCATATTATGCAGATATGAGCGATAGAGCTATAATTACTATACTCATTACTCTTATTTTTATCAATCTAACTCATATTATTAGCCATATTATGCTTAAATGATCGATAGAACGACAATTACTATACTTATTACTCTTATTATTATGAATCTAACTCATATTATTAACCATATTATGCAGATACGATCGATAGAACTACAATTACTATACTTATTACTCTTATTATTATCAATCTAACTCATATTATTAGCCGTATTATGCTTAAATGATCGATAGAACGACAATTACTATACTTATTACTCTTATTATTATCAATCTAACTCATATTATTAGCCATATTATGCTTATATGATCGATAGAACGACAATTACTATACTTATTACTCTTATTATTATCAATCTTACTCATATTATTAACCATATTATGCAGATACGATCGATAGAACTACAATTACTATACTTATTACTCTTATTATTATCAATCTAACTCATATTATTAGCCATATTATGCTTATATGATCGACAGAACGACAATTACTATACTTATTATTCTTATTTTTATCAACCTAACTCATATTATTAGCCATATTATGCTTAAATGATCGATTGAACGACAATTACTATACTTATTACTCTTATCATTATCGATCTAACTCATGTTATTAACCATATTATGCAGATATGATCGACAGAACGACAATTACTATACTTATTATTCTTATTTTTATCAACCTAACTCATATTATTATCCATATTATGCTTAAATGATCGATAGAACGACAATTACTATACTTATTACTCTTATTATTATGAATCTAACTCATATTATTAACCATATTATGCAGATATGATCCATAGAACGACAATTACTGTACTTATTACTCTTATCATTATCGATCTAACTCATGTTATTAACCATATTATGTAGATATGATCGACAGAACGACAATTACTATACTTATTATTCTTATTTTTATCAACCTAACTCATATTATTATCCATATTATGCTTAAATGATCGATAGAACGACAATTACTATACTTATTACTCTTATTATTATGAATCTAACTCATATTATTAACCATATTATGCAGATATGAGCGATAGAACTATAATTACTATACTCATTACTCTTATTATTATCAATCTAACTCATATTATTAGCCATAGTATGCTTAAATGATCGACAGAACGACAATTACTATACTTATTACTCTTATTATTATCAATCTAACTCATATTATTAGCCGCATTATGCTTATATGATCGATAGAACGACAATTACTATACTCACTACTCTTATTATTATCAATCTAACTCATAATATTAGCCATATTATGCTTATATGATCGACAGAACGACGATTACTATACTTATTACACTTACTATTATCAATCTAACTCATATTATTAGCCATATTATGCAGGTATGATCGATAGCACGAAATTTACTATACTTATTACTCTTATTATTATCAACCTAACTCATATTATTAACCATATTATGCTTATATGATCGACAGAACGACAATTACTATACTTATTACACTCACTGTTATCAATCTAACTCACATTATTAACCATATTATGCTAATTTGATCGATAGAACGACAATCACTATACTTATTACTCTTATTATTATCAATCTAACTCATATTATTAGCCATATTGTGCTTAAATGATCGATAGAACGACAATTACTATACTTATTACTCTTATTATTATCAATCTAACTCATATTATTAGCCATATTATGCCTATATGATCGATAGAACGACAATTACTATACTTATTACTCTTACTATTATCAATCTAACTCATATTGTTAGTCATATTATGCATATATGATCGATAGAACGACAATTACTGTACTTATTACTCTTATCATTATCGATCGAACTCATATTATTAGCCATATTATGCTTATATTATCGATAGAACGACAATTACTGTACTTATTACTGTTATTATTATCAATCTAACTCATATTATTAGCCATATTATGCATATATGATCGATAGAACGACAATTACTCTACTTATTACCCTTACTATTATCAATCGAACTCATATTATTAGCCATATTATGCTTAAATGATCGATAGAACGACAATTACTATACTTATTACTCTTACTATTATTAATCTAACTCATATTATTAGCCATATTATGCCTATATGATCGATAGAACGACAATTACTATACTTATTACTATTATTATTATCAATCTTACTCATATTATTAGCCATATTATGCTTAAATGATCGATAGAACGACTATTACTATACTTATTACTATTATTATTATCAATCTTACTCATATTATTAGCCATATTATGCTTATATGATCGGCAGAACGACAATTACTATACTTATTACTCTTATTATTATGAATCTAACTTATATTATTAACCATATTATGCAGATATGATCCATAGAACTACAATTACTATACTCATTACTCTTATTATTATCAATCTAACTCATATTATTAGCCATATTATGCATATATGATCGATAGAACGACAATTACTGTACTTATTACTCTTATCATTATCGATCTAACTCATGTTATTAGCCATATTATGCTTATATGATCGATAGAACGACAATTACTATACTTATTACTCTTATTATTATCAATCTAACTCATATTATTAGCCATATTATGCTTAAATGATCGATAGAACGACAATTACTATACTTATTACTCTTATTATTATGAATCTAACTCATATTATTAACCATATTATGCAGATATGATCCATAGAACTACAATTACTATACTCATTACTCTTATTATTATCAATCTAACTCATATTATTAGCCATATTATGCTAATTTGATCGATAGAACGACAATTACTATACTTATTACTCTTATTATTATCAACCTAACTCATATTATTAGCCATATTATGCTTATATGATCGATAGAACGACAATTACTATACTTATTATTCTTATTTTTATCAACCTAACTCATATTATTAGCCATATTATGCTTAAATGATCGATAGAACGACAATTACTATACTTATTACTCTTATCATTATCGATCTAACTCATGTTATTAACCATATTATGCAGATATGATCGACAGAACGACAATTACTATACTTATTATTCTTATTTTTATCAACCTAACTCATATTATTATCCATATTATGCTTAAATGATCGATAGAACGACAATTACTATACTTATTACTCTTATTATTATGAATCTAACTCATATTATTAGCCATATTATGCAGATATGATCGATAGCACGAAATTTACTATACTTATTACTCTTATTATTATCAACCTAACTCATATTATTAACCATATTATGCTTATATGATCGACAGAACGACAATTACTATACTTATTACACTCACTGTTATCAACCTAACTCACATTATTAACCATATTATGCTAATTTGATCGATAGAACGACAATCACTATACTTATTACTCTTATTATTATCAACCTAACTCATATTATTAGCCATATTGTGCTTAAATGATCGATAGAACGACAATTACTATACTTATTGCGCCTATTATTATGAATCTAACTCATATTATTAACCATATTATGCAGATATGATCCATAGAACTACAACTACTATACTCATTACTCTTATTATTATCAATCTAACTCATATTATTAGCCATATTATGCATATATGATCGATAGAACGACAATTACTGTACTTATTACTCTTATCATTATCGATCTAACTCATGTTATTAACCATATTATGCAGATATGATCGATAGCACGACAATTACTGTACTTATTACTCCTATCATTATCGATCTAACTCATGTTATTAGCCATATTATGCTTATATGATCGATAGAACGACAATTACTATACTTATTACTCTTATTATTATGAATCTAACTCATATTATTAACCATATTATGCAGATATGATCCATAGAACTACAATTACTATACTCATTACTCTTATTATTATCAATCTAACTCATATTATTAGCCATATTATGCTAATTTGATCGATAGAACGACAATCACTATACTTATTACTCTTATTATTATCAACCTAACTCATATTATTAGCCATATTATGCTTATATGATCGATAGAACGACAATTACTATACTTATTATTCTTATTTTTATCAACCTAACTCATATTATTAGCCATATTATGCTTAAATGATCGATAGAACGACAATTACTATACTTATTACTCTTATCATTATCGATCTAACTCATATTATTCACCATATTATGCAGATACGATCGATAGAACTACAATTACTATACTTATTACTCTTATTATTATCAATCTAACTCATATTATTAGCCGTATTATGCTTAAATGATCGATAGAACGACAATTACTATACTTATTACTCTTATCATTATCGATCTAACTCATATTATTCACCATATTATGCAGATACGATCGATAGAACTACAATTACTATACTTATTACTCTTATTATTATCAATCTAACTCATATTATTAGCCGTATTATGCTTAAATGATCGATAGAACGACAATTACTATACTTATTACTCTTATTATTATCAATCTAACTCATATTATTAGCCATATTATGCTTATATGATCGACAGAACGACGATTACTATACTTATTACACTTACTATTATCAATCTAACTCATATTATTAGCCATATTATGCTTATATGATCGATAGAACGACAATTACTATACTTATTACTCTTATTATTATGAATCTAACTCATATTATTAACCATATTATGCAAATACGATCGATAGAACTACAATTACTATACTTATTACTCTTATTATTATCAATCTAACTCATATTATTAGCCGTATTATGCTTAAATGATCGATAGAACGACAATTACTATACTTATTACTCTTATTATTATCAATCTAACTCATATTATTAGCCATATTATGCTTATATGATCGACAGAACGACAATTACTGTACTTATTATTCTTATTTTTATCGATCTAACTCATATTATTAGCCATATTATGCTTATATGATCGATAGAACGACAATTACTATACTTATTACTCTTATTATTATCAATCTAACTCATATTATTAGCCATATTATGCTTATATGATCGACAGAACGACAATTACTATACTTATTACACACACTGTTATCAATCTAACTCATATTATTAACCATATTATGCTAATTTGATCGATAGAACGACAATCACTATACTTATTACTGTTATTATTATCAACCTAACTCATATTATTAGCCATATTATGCTTATATGATCGATAGAACGACAATTACTATACTTATTATTCTTATTTTTATCAACCTAACTCATATTATTAGCCATATTATGCTTAAATGATCGATAGAACGACAATTACTATACTTATTGCTCCTATTATTATGAATCTAACTCATATTATTAACCATATTATGCAGATATGATCCATAGAACTACAACTACTATACTCATTACTCTTATTATTATCAGTCTAACTCATATTATTAGCCATATTATGCATATATGATCGATAGAACGACAATTACTGTACTTATTACTCTTATCATTATCGATCTAACTCATGTTATTAACCATATTATGCAGATATGATCGATAGCACGACAATTACTGTACTTATTACTCCTATCATTATCGATCTGACTCATGTTATTAGCCATATTATGCTTATATGATCGATAGAACGACAATTACTATACTTATTACTCTTATTATTATGAATCTAACTCATATTATTAACCATATTATGCAGATATGATCCATAGAACTACAATTACTATACTCATTACTCTTATTATTATCAATCTAACTCATATTATTAGCCATATTATGCTAATTTGATCGATAGAACGACAATCACTATACTTGTTACTCTTATTATTATCAACCTAACTCATATTATTAGCCATATTATGCTTATATGATCGATAGAACGACAATTACTATACTTATTATTCTTATTTTTATCAACCTAACTCATATTATTAGCCATATTATGCTTAAATGATCGATAGAACGACAATTACTATACTTATTACTCTTATCATTATCGATCTAACTCATATTATTAGCCATATTATGCTTATATGATCGACAGAACGACAATTACTATACTTATTATTCTTATTTTTATCAACCTAACTCATATTATTATCCATATTATGCTTAAATGATCTATAGAACGACAATTACTATACTTATTACTCTTATTATTATGAATCTAACTCATATTATTAACCATATTTTGCAGATATGATCCATAGAACTACAATTACTATACTCATTACTCTTATTATTATCAATCTAACTCATATTATTAGCCATAGTATGCTTAAATGATCGATAGAACGACAATTACTATATTTATTACTCTTATTATTATCAATCTAACTCATATTATTAGCCGCATTATGCTTAAATGATCGATAGAACGACTATTACTATACTTATTACTCTTATTATTATGAATCTAACTCATATTATTAACCATATTATGCAGATATGAGCGATAGAACTATAATTACTATACTCATTACTCTTATTTTTATCAATCTAACTCATATTATTAGCCATATTATGCTTAAATGATCGATAGAACGACAATTACTATACTTATTACTCTTATTATCATGAATCTAACTCATATTATTAACCTTATTATGCAGATACGATCGATAGAACTACAATTACTATACTTATTACTCTTATTATTATCAACCTAACTCATATTATTAGCCATATTATGCTTATATGATCGATAGAACGACAATTACTATACTTATTATTCTTATTTTTATCAACCTAACTCATATTATTAGCCATATTATGCTTAAATGATCGATAGAACGACAATTACTATACTTATTGCTCCTATTATTATGAATCTAACTCATATTATTAACCATATTATGCAGATATGATCCATAGAACTACAACTACTATACTCATTACTCTTATTATTATCAATCTAACTCATATTATTAGCCATATTATGCATATATGATCGATAGAACGACAATTACTGTACTTATTACTCTTATCATTATCGATCTAACTCATGTTATTAACCATATTATGCAGATATGATCGATAGCACGACAATTACTCTACTTATTACTCTTATCATTATCGATCTAACTCATATTATTAGCCATATTATGCATATATTATCGACAGAACGACAATTACTATACTTATTACACTCACTGTTATCAATCTAACTCACATTATTAACCATATTATGCCAATTTGATCGACAGAACGACAATTACTATACTTATTACACTCACTATTATCAATCTAACTCATATTATTAACAATATTATGCAGATATGATCGATAGCACGAAATTTACTATACTTATTACTCTTATTATTATCAACCTAACTCATATTATTAGCCATATTATGCTTATATGATCGACAGAACGACAATTACTATACTTATTACACTCACTGTTATCAATCTAACTCACATTATTAACCATATTATGCTAATTTGATCGATAGAACGACAATCACTATACTTATTACTCTTATTATTATCAATCTAACTCATATTATTAGCCATATTATGCTTAAATGATCGATAGAACGACAATTACTATACTTATTACTCTTATTATTATGAATCTAACTCATATTATTAACCATATTATGCAGATATGATCCATAGAACTACAATTACTATACTCATTACTCTTATTATTATCAATCTAACTCATATTATTAGCCATATTATGCTAATTTGATCGATAGAACGACAATTACTATACTTATTACTCTTATTATTATCAACCTAACTCATATTATTAGCCATATTATGCTTATATGATCGATAGAACGACAATTACTATACTTATTATTCTTATTTTTATCAACCTAACTCATATTATTAGCCATATTATGCTTAAATGATCGATAGAACGACAATTACTATACTTATTACTCTTATCATTATCGATCTAACTCATGTTATTAACCATATTATGCAGATATGATCGACAGAACGACAATTACTATACTTATTATTCTTATTTTTATCAACCTAACTCATATTATTATCCATATTATGCTTAAATGATCGATAGAACGACAATTACTATACTTATTACTCTTATTATTATGAATCTAACTCATATTATTAGCCATATTATGCAGATATGATCGATAGCACGAAATTTACTATACTTATTACTCTTATTATTATCAACCTAACTCATATTATTAACCATATTATGCTTATATGATCGACAGAACGACAATTACTATACTTATTACACTCACTGTTATCAACCTAACTCACATTATTAACCATATTATGCTAATTTGATCGATAGAACGACAATCACTATACTTATTACTCTTATTATTATCAACCTAACTCATATTATTAGCCATATTGTGCTTAAATGATCGATAGAACGACAATTACTATACTTATTGCGCCTATTATTATGAATCTAACTCATATTATTAACCATATTATGCAGATATGATCCATAGAACTACAACTACTATACTCATTACTCTTATTATTATCAATCTAACTCATATTATTAGCCATATTATGCATATATGATCGATAGAACGACAATTACTGTACTTATTACTCTTATCATTATCGATCTAACTCATGTTATTAACCATATTATGCAGATATGATCGATAGCACGACAATTACTGTACTTATTACTCCTATCATTATCGATCTAACTCATGTTATTAGCCATATTATGCTTATATGATCGATAGAACGACAATTACTATACTTATTACTCTTATTATTATGAATCTAACTCATATTATTAACCATATTATGCAGATATGATCCATAGAACTACAATTACTATACTCATTACTCTTATTATTATCAATCTAACTCATATTATTAGCCATATTATGCTAATTTGATCGATAGAACGACAATCACTATACTTATTACTCTTATTATTATCAACCTAACTCATATTATTAGCCATATTATGCTTATATGATCGATAGAACGACAATTACTATACTTATTATTCTTATTTTTATCAACCTAACTCATATTATTAGCCATATTATGCTTAAATGATCGATAGAACGACAATTACTATACTTATTACTCTTATCATTATCGATCTAACTCATATTATTCACCATATTATGCAGATACGATCGATAGAACTACAATTACTATACTTATTACTCTTATTATTATCAATCTAACTCATATTATTAGCCGTATTATGCTTAAATGATCGATAGAACGACAATTACTATACTTATTACTCTTATCATTATCGATCTAACTCATATTATTCACCATATTATGCAGATACGATCGATAGAACTACAATTACTATACTTATTACTCTTATTATTATCAATCTAACTCATATTATTAGCCGTATTATGCTTAAATGATCGATAGAACGACAATTACTATACTTATTACTCTTATTATTATCAATCTAACTCATATTATTAGCCATATTATGCTTATATGATCGACAGAACGACGATTACTATACTTATTACACTTACTATTATCAATCTAACTCATATTATTAGCCATATTATGCTTATATGATCGATAGAACGACAATTACTATACTTATTACTCTTATTATTATGAATCTAACTCATATTATTAACCATATTATGCAAATACGATCGATAGAACTACAATTACTATACTTATTACTCTTATTATTATCAATCTAACTCATATTATTAGCCGTATTATGCTTAAATGATCGATAGAACGACAATTACTATACTTATTACTCTTATTATTATCAATCTAACTCATATTATTAGCCATATTATGCTTATATGATCGACAGAACGACAATTACTGTACTTATTATTCTTATTTTTATCGATCTAACTCATATTATTAGCCATATTATGCTTATATGATCGATAGAACGACAATTACTATACTTATTACTCTTATTATTATCAATCTAACTCATATTATTAGCCATATTATGCTTATATGATCGACAGAACGACAATTACTATACTTATTACACACACTGTTATCAATCTAACTCATATTATTAACCATATTATGCTAATTTGATCGATAGAACGACAATCACTATACTTATTACTGTTATTATTATCAACCTAACTCATATTATTAGCCATATTATGCTTATATGATCGATAGAACGACAATTACTATACTTATTATTCTTATTTTTATCAACCTAACTCATATTATTAGCCATATTATGCTTAAATGATCGATAGAACGACAATTACTATACTTATTGCTCCTATTATTATGAATCTAACTCATATTATTAACCATATTATGCAGATATGATCCATAGAACTACAACTACTATACTCATTACTCTTATTATTATCAGTCTAACTCATATTATTAGCCATATTATGCATATATGATCGATAGAACGACAATTACTGTACTTATTACTCTTATCATTATCGATCTAACTCATGTTATTAACCATATTATGCAGATATGATCGATAGCACGACAATTACTGTACTTATTACTCCTATCATTATCGATCTGACTCATGTTATTAGCCATATTATGCTTATATGATCGATAGAACGACAATTACTATACTTATTACTCTTATTATTATGAATCTAACTCATATTATTAACCATATTATGCAGATATGATCCATAGAACTACAATTACTATACTCATTACTCTTATTATTATCAATCTAACTCATATTATTAGCCATATTATGCTAATTTGATCGATAGAACGACAATCACTATACTTGTTACTCTTATTATTATCAACCTAACTCATATTATTAGCCATATTATGCTTATATGATCGATAGAACGACAATTACTATACTTATTATTCTTATTTTTATCAACCTAACTCATATTATTAGCCATATTATGCTTAAATGATCGATAGAACGACAATTACTATACTTATTACTCTTATCATTATCGATCTAACTCATATTATTAGCCATATTATGCTTATATGATCGACAGAACGACAATTACTATACTTATTATTCTTATTTTTATCAACCTAACTCATATTATTATCCATATTATGCTTAAATGATCTATAGAACGACAATTACTATACTTATTACTCTTATTATTATGAATCTAACTCATATTATTAACCATATTTTGCAGATATGATCCATAGAACTACAATTACTATACTCATTACTCTTATTATTATCAATCTAACTCATATTATTAGCCATAGTATGCTTAAATGATCGATAGAACGACAATTACTATATTTATTACTCTTATTATTATCAATCTAACTCATATTATTAGCCGCATTATGCTTAAATGATCGATAGAACGACTATTACTATACTTATTACTCTTATTATTATGAATCTAACTCATATTATTAACCATATTATGCAGATATGAGCGATAGAACTATAATTACTATACTCATTACTCTTATTTTTATCAATCTAACTCATATTATTAGCCATATTATGCTTAAATGATCGATAGAACGACAATTACTATACTTATTACTCTTATTATCATGAATCTAACTCATATTATTAACCTTATTATGCAGATACGATCGATAGAACTACAATTACTATACTTATTACTCTTATTATTATCAACCTAACTCATATTATTAGCCATATTATGCTTATATGATCGATAGAACGACAATTACTATACTTATTATTCTTATTTTTATCAACCTAACTCATATTATTAGCCATATTATGCTTAAATGATCGATAGAACGACAATTACTATACTTATTGCTCCTATTATTATGAATCTAACTCATATTATTAACCATATTATGCAGATATGATCCATAGAACTACAACTACTATACTCATTACTCTTATTATTATCAATCTAACTCATATTATTAGCCATATTATGCATATATGATCGATAGAACGACAATTACTGTACTTATTACTCTTATCATTATCGATCTAACTCATGTTATTAACCATATTATGCAGATATGATCGATAGCACGACAATTACTCTACTTATTACTCTTATCATTATCGATCTAACTCATATTATTAGCCATATTATGCATATATTATCGACAGAACGACAATTACTATACTTATTACACTCACTGTTATCAATCTAACTCACATTATTAACCATATTATGCCAATTTGATCGACAGAACGACAATTACTATACTTATTACACTCACTATTATCAATCTAACTCATATTATTAACAATATTATGCAGATATGATCGATAGCACGAAATTTACTATACTTATTACTCTTATTATTATCAACCTAACTCATATTATTAGCCATATTATGCTTATATGATCGACAGAACGACAATTACTATACTTATTACACTCACTGTTATCAATCTAACTCACATTATTAACCATATTATGCTAATTTGATCGATAGAACGACAATCACTATACTTATTACTCTTATTATTATCAATCTAACTCATATTATTAGCCATATTATGCATATATGATCGATAGAACGACAATTACTGTACTTATTACTCTTATCATTATCGATCTAACTCATATTATTAGCCATGTTATGCTTATGTTATCGATAGAACGACAATTACTATACTTATTACTCTTACTATTATCAATCTAACTCATATTATTAGCCATATTATGCATATATGATCGATAGAACGACAATTACTGTACTTATTACTCTTATCATTATCGATCTAACTCATATTATTAGCCATATTATGCTTATATTATCGATAGAACGACAATTACTGTACTTATTACTCTTATCATTATTGATCTAACTCACATTATTAACCATATTATGCCAATTTGATCGATAGAACGACAATCACTATACTTATTACTCTTATTATTATCAATCTAACTCATATTATTAGCCATATTATGCTTAAATGATCGATAGAACGACAATTACTATACTTATTACTCTTATTATTATCAATCTAACTCATATTATTAACAATATTATGCAGATATGATCGATAGCACGAAATTTACTACTCTTATTACTCTTATTATTATCAACCTAACTCATATTATTAGCCATATTATGCTTA
This sequence comes from Megachile rotundata, assembly GCF_050947335.1. Taxonomy (NCBI): domain Eukaryota; kingdom Metazoa; phylum Arthropoda; class Insecta; order Hymenoptera; family Megachilidae; genus Megachile; species Megachile rotundata. Next base: position 37,245 of record NW_027473879.1, read on the forward strand.
TATGATCGATAGAACGACAATTACTATACATATTATTCTTATTTTTATCAACCTAACTCATATTATTAGCCATATTATGCTTAAATGATCGATAGAACGACAATTACTATACTTATTACTTTTATTATTATGAATCTAACTCATATTATTAACAATATTATGCAGATACGATCGATAGAACTACAATTACTATACTTATTACTCTTATTATTATCAATCTAACTCATATTATTAGCCGTATTATGCTTAAATGATCGATAGAACGACAATTACTATACTTATTACTCTTATTATTATCAATCTAACTCATATTATTAGCCATATTATGCAGATATGATCGATAGAACGACAATTACTATACTTATTACACTCACTATTATCAATCTAACTCATATTATTAACAATATTATGCAGATATGATCGATAGCACGAAATTTACTATACTTATTACTCTTATTATTATCAACCTAACTCATATTATTAGACATATTATGCTTATATGATCGACAGAACGGCAATTACTATACTTATTACACTCACTGTTATCAATCTAACTCACATTATTAACCATATTATGCTAATTTGATCGATAGAACGACAATCACTATACTTATTACTCTTATTATTATCAATCGAACTCATATTATTAGCCATATTATGCTTAAATGATCGATAGAACGACAATTACTATACTTATTACTCTTATTATTATCAATCTAACTCATATTACCAGCCATATTATGCTTAAATGATCGATAGAACGACAATTACTATACTTATTACACTTACTATTATCAATCTAACTCATATTATTAGCCATATTATGCTTAAATGATCGATAGAACGACAATTACTATACTTATTACTCTTATTATTATCAAGCTAACTCATATTATTAGCCATATTATGCTTATATGATCGACAGAACGACAATTACTATACTTATTATTCTTATTTTTATCAACCTAACTCATATTATTAGCCATATTATGCTTAAATGATCGATAGAACGACAATTACTATACTTATTACTCTTATTATTATCAAGCTAACTCATATTATTAGCCATATTATGCTTATATGATCGATAGAACGACAATTACTATACTTATTACTCTTATTATTATGAATCTAACTCATATTATTAACCATATTATGCAGATATGATCGATAGAACTACAATTACTATACTCATTACTCTTATTATTATCAATCTAACTCATATTATTAGCCATATTATGCTTAAATGATCGATAGAACGACAATTACTATACTTATTACTCTTATTATTATCAAGCTAACTCATATTATTAGCCATATTATGCTTATATGATCGACAGAACGACAATTACTATACTTATTATTCTTATTTTTATCAACCTAACTCATATTATTAGCCATATTATGCTTAAATGATCGATAGAACGACAATTACTATACTTATTACTCTTATTATTATCAATCTAACTCATATTATTAGCCATATTATGCTTAAATGATCGATAGAACGACAATTACTATACTTATTACTCTTATTATTATCAAGCTAACTCATATTATTAGCCATATTATGCTTATATGATCGACAGAACGACAATTACTATACTTATTATTCTTATTGTTATCAATCTAACTCATATTATTAGCCATATTATGCTTATATGATCGAAAGAACGACAATTACTATACTTATTATTCTTATTTTTATAAATCTAACTCATATTATTAGCCATATTATGCAGATATGATCGATAGAACGACAATTACTATACTTATTACACTCACTATTATCAATCTAACTCATATTATTAACAATATTATGCAGATATGATCGATAGCACGAAATTTACTATACTTATTACTCTTATTATTATCAACCTAACTCATATTATTAGCCATATTATGCTTATATGATCGACAGAACGACAATTACTATACTTATTACACTCACTGTTATCAATCTAACTCACATTATTAACCATATTATGCTAATTTGATCGATAGAACGACAATCACTATACTTATTACTCTTATTATTATCAATCTAACTCATATTATTAGCCATATTATGCTTAAATGATCGATAGAACGACAATTACTATACTTATTACTCTTATTATTATCAATCTAACTCATATTATTAGCCGTATTATGCTTATATGATCGATAGAACGACAATTACTGTACTTATTACTCTTATCATTATCGATCTAACTCATATTATTAGCCATAGTATGCTTATATGATCGATAGAACGACAATTACTGTACTTATTACTCTTATCATTATCGATCTAACTCACATTATTAACCATATTATGCCAATTTGATCGATAGAACGACAATCACTATACTTATTACTCTTATTATTATCAATCTAACTCATATTATTAGCCATATTATGCTTAAATGATCGATAGAACGACAATTACTATACTTATTACTCTTATTATTATCAATCTAACTCATATTATTAACAATATTATGCAGATATGATCGATAGCACAAAATTTACTACTCTTACTACTCTTATTATTATCAACCTAACTCATATTATTAGCCATATTATGCTTATATGATCGATAGAACGACAATTACTATACATATTATTCTTATTTTTATCAACCTAACTCATATTATTAGCCATATTATGCTTAAATGATCGATAGAACGACAATTACTATACTTATTACTCTTATTATTATGAATCTAACTCATATTATTAACAATATTATGCAGATACGATCGATAGAACTACAATTACTATACTTATTACTCTTATTATTATCAATCTAACTCATATTATTAGCCGTATTATGCTTAACTGATCGATACAACGACAATTACTATACTTATTACTCTTATTATTATCAATCTAACTCATATTATTAGCCATATTATGCAGATATGATCGATAGAACGACAATTACTATACTTATTGCACTCACTATTATCAATCTAACTCATATTATTAACAATATTATGCAGATATGATCGATAGCACGAAATTTACTATACTTATTACTCTTATTATTATCAACCTAACTCATATTATTAGCCATATTATGCTTATATGATCGACAGAACGGCAATTACTATACTTATTACACTCACTGTTATCAATCTAACTCACATTATTAACCATATTATGCTAATTTGATCGATAGAACGACAATTACTGTACTTATTACTGTTATTATTATCAATCTAACTCATATTATTAGCCATAGTATGCTTATATGATCGATAGAACGACAATTACTGTACTTATTACTCTTATCATTATCGATCTAACTCACATTATTAACCATATTATGCCAATTTGATCGATAGAACGACAATCACTATACTTATTACTCTTATTATTATCAATCTAACTCATATTATTAGCCATATTATGCTTAAATGATCGATAGAACGACAATTACAATACTGATTACTCTTATTATTATCAATCTAACTCATATTATTAACAATATTATGCAGATATGATCGATAGCACGAAATTTACTATACTTATTACTCTTATTATTATCAACCTAACTCATATTATTAGCCATATTATGCTTATATGATCGACAGAACGACAATTACTATACTTATTACACTCACTGTTATCAATCTAACTCACATTATTAACCATATTATGCTAATTTGATCGATAGAACGACAATCACTATACTTATTACTCTTATTATTATCAATCTAACTCATATTATTAGCCATATTATGCTTAAATGATCGATAGAACGACAATTACTATACTTATTACTCTTATTATTATCAATCTAACTCATATTATTAGCCGTATTATGCTTATATGATCGATAGAACGACAATTACTATACTCACTGCTCTTATTATTATCAATCTAACTCATAATATTAGACATATTATGTTTATATGATCGACAGAACGACGATTACTATACTTATTAGACTTTCTATTATCAATCTAACTCATCTTATTAGCCATATTATGCCTATATGATCGATAGAACGACAATTACTATACTTATTACTCTTACTATTATCAATCTCACTCATATTATTAGCCATATTATGCATATATGATCGATAGAACGACAATTACTGTACTTATTACTCTTATCATTATCGATCTAACTCATATTATTAGCCATGTTATGCTTATGTTATCGATAGAACGACAATTACTATACTTATTACTCTTACTATTATCAATCTAACTCATATTATTAGCCATATTATGCATATATGATCGATAGAACGACAATTACTGTACTTATTACTCTTATCATTATCGATCTAACTCATATTATTAGCCATATTATGCTTATATTATCGATAGAACGACAATTACTGTACTTATTACTGTTATTATTATCAATCTAACTCATATTATTAGCCATAGTATGCTTATATGATCGATAGAACGACAATTACTGTACTTATTACTCTTATCATTATCGATCTAACTCGAATTATTAACCATATTATGCCAATTTGATCGATAGAACGACAATCACTATACTTATTACTCTTATTATTATCAATCTAACTCATATTATTAGCCATATTATGCTTAAATGATCGATAGAACGACAATTACTATACTTATTACTCTTATTATTATCAATCTAACTCATATTATTAGCCATATTATGCTTATATGATCGATAGAACGACAACTACTATACTTATTACTCTTACTATTATCAATCTAACTCATATTATTAGCCATATTATGCATATATGATCGATAGAACGACAATTACTGTACTTATTACTCTTATCATTATCGATCTAACTCATATTATTAGCCATATTATGCAGATATGATCGATAGAACGACAATTACTATACTTATTACACTCACTATTATCAATCTAACTCATATTATTAACAATATTATGCAGATATGATCGATAGCACGAAATTTACTATACTTATTACTCTTATTATTATCAACCTAACTCATATTATTAGCCATATTATGCTTATATGATCGAAAGAACGACAATTACTATACTTATTATTCTTATTTTTATCAATCTAACTCATATTATTAGCCATATTATGCAGATATGATCGATAGAACGACAATTACTATACTTATTACACTCACTATTATCAATCTAACTCATATTATTAACAATATTATGCAGATATGATCGATAGCACGAAATTTACTATACTTATTACTCTTATTATTATCAACCTAACTCATATTATTAGCCATATTATGCTTATATGATCGACAGAACGACAATTACTATACTTACTACACTCACTGTTATCAATCTAACTCACATTATTAACCATATTATGCTAATTTGATCGATAGAACGACAATCACTATACTTATTACTCTTATTATTATCAATCTAACTCATATTATTAGCCATATTATGCTTAAATGATCGATAGAACGACAATTACTATACTTATTACTCTTATTATTATCAATCTAACTCATATTATTAGCCGTATTATGCTTATATGATCGATAGAACGACAATTACTATACTCACTGCTCTTATTATTATCAATCTAACTCATAATATTAGACATATTATGTTTATATGATCGACAGAACGACGATTACTATACTTATTAGACTTTCTATTATCAATCTAACTCATCTTATTAGCCATATTATGCCTATATGATCGATAGAACGACAATCACTATACTTATTACTCTTATTATTATCAATCTAACTCATATTATTAGCCATAGTATGCTTATATGATCGATAGAACGACAATTACTGTACTTATTACTCTTATCATTATCGATCTAACTCGAATTATTAACCATATTATGCCAATTTGATCGATAGAACGACAATTACTGTACTTATTACTCTTATCATTATCGATCTAACTCATATTATTAGCCATATTATGCTTAAATGATCGATAGAACGACAATTACTATACTTATTACTCTTATTATTATCAATCTAACTCATATTATTAGCCATATTATGCTTATATGATCGACAGAACGACAATTACTGTACTTATTATTCTTATTTTTATCGATCTAACTCATATTATTAGCCATATTATGCTTATATGATCGATAGAACGACAATTACTATACTTATTACTCTTATTATTATCAATCTAACTCATATTATTAGCCATATTATGCTTATATGATCGACAGAACGACAATTACTATACTTATTACACACACTGTTATCAATCTAACTCATATTATTAACCATATTATGCTAATTTGATCGATAGAACGACAATCACTATACTTATTACTGTTATTATTATCAACCTAACTCATATTATTAGCCATATTATGCTTATATGATCGATAGAACGACAATTACTATACTTATTATTCTTATTTTTATCAACCTAACTCATATTATTAGCCATATTATGCTTAAATGATCGATAGAACGACAATTACTATACTTATTGCTCCTATTATTATGAATCTAACTCATATTATTAACCATATTATGCAGATATGATCCATAGAACTACAACTACTATACTCATTACTCTTATTATTATCAGTCTAACTCATATTATTAGCCATATTATGCATATATGATCGATAGAACGACAATTACTGTACTTATTACTCTTATCATTATCGATCTAACTCATGTTATTAACCATATTATGCAGATATGATCGATAGCACGACAATTACTGTACTTATTACTCCTATCATTATCGATCTGACTCATGTTATTAGCCATATTATGCTTATATGATCGATAGAACGACAATTACTATACTTATTACTCTTATTATTATGAATCTAACTCATATTATTAACCATATTATGCAGATATGATCCATAGAACTACAATTACTATACTCATTACTCTTATTATTATCAATCTAACTCATATTATTAGCCATATTATGCTAATTTGATCGATAGAACGACAATCACTATACTTGTTACTCTTATTATTATCAACCTAACTCATATTATTAGCCATATTATGCTTATATGATCGATAGAACGACAATTACTATACTTATTATTCTTATTTTTATCAACCTAACTCATATTATTAGCCATATTATGCTTAAATGATCGATAGAACGACAATTACTATACTTATTACTCTTATCATTATCGATCTAACTCATATTATTAGCCATATTATGCTTATATGATCGACAGAACGACAATTACTATACTTATTATTCTTATTTTTATCAACCTAACTCATATTATTATCCATATTATGCTTAAATGATCTATAGAACGACAATTACTATACTTATTACTCTTATTATTATGAATCTAACTCATATTATTAACCATATTTTGCAGATATGATCCATAGAACTACAATTACTATACTCATTACTCTTATTATTATCAATCTAACTCATATTATTAGCCATAGTATGCTTAAATGATCGATAGAACGACAATTACTATATTTATTACTCTTATTATTATCAATCTAACTCATATTATTAGCCGCATTATGCTTAAATGATCGATAGAACGACTATTACTATACTTATTACTCTTATTATTATGAATCTAACTCATATTATTAACCATATTATGCAGATATGAGCGATAGAACTATAATTACTATACTCATTACTCTTATTTTTATCAATCTAACTCATATTATTAGCCATATTATGCTTAAATGATCGATAGAACGACAATTACTATACTTATTACTCTTATTATCATGAATCTAACTCATATTATTAACCTTATTATGCAGATACGATCGATAGAACTACAATTACTATACTTATTACTCTTATTATTATCAACCTAACTCATATTATTAGCCATATTATGCTTATATGATCGATAGAACGACAATTACTATACTTATTATTCTTATTTTTATCAACCTAACTCATATTATTAGCCATATTATGCTTAAATGATCGATAGAACGACAATTACTATACTTATTGCTCCTATTATTATGAATCTAACTCATATTATTAACCATATTATGCAGATATGATCCATAGAACTACAACTACTATACTCATTACTCTTATTATTATCAATCTAACTCATATTATTAGCCATATTATGCATATATGATCGATAGAACGACAATTACTGTACTTATTACTCTTATCATTATCGATCTAACTCATGTTATTAACCATATTATGCAGATATGATCGATAGCACGACAATTACTCTACTTATTACTCTTATCATTATCGATCTAACTCATATTATTAGCCATATTATGCATATATTATCGACAGAACGACAATTACTATACTTATTACACTCACTGTTATCAATCTAACTCACATTATTAACCATATTATGCCAATTTGATCGACAGAACGACAATTACTATACTTATTACACTCACTATTATCAATCTAACTCATATTATTAACAATATTATGCAGATATGATCGATAGCACGAAATTTACTATACTTATTACTCTTATTATTATCAACCTAACTCATATTATTAGCCATATTATGCTTATATGATCGACAGAACGACAATTACTATACTTATTACACTCACTGTTATCAATCTAACTCACATTATTAACCATATTATGCTAATTTGATCGATAGAACGACAATCACTATACTTATTACTCTTATTATTATCAATCTAACTCATATTATTAGCCATATTATGCATATATGATCGATAGAACGACAATTACTGTACTTATTACTCTTATCATTATCGATCTAACTCATATTATTAGCCATGTTATGCTTATGTTATCGATAGAACGACAATTACTATACTTATTACTCTTACTATTATCAATCTAACTCATATTATTAGCCATATTATGTATATATATGATCGATAGAACGACAATTACTGTACTTATTACTCTTATCATTATCGATCTAACTCATATTATTAGCCATATTATGCTTATATTATCGATAGAACGACAATTACTGTACTTATTACTCTTATCATTATTGATCTAACTCACATTATTAACCATATTATGCCAATTTGATCGATAGAACGACAATCACTATACTTATTACTCTTATTATTATCAATCTAACTCATATTATTAGCCATATTATGCTTAAATGATCGATAGAACGACAATTACTATACTTATTACTCTTATTATTATCAATCTAACTCATATTATTAACAATATTATGCAGATATGATCGATAGCACGAAATTTACTACTCTTATTACTCTTATTATTATCAACCTAACTCATATTATTAGCCATATTATGCTTATATGATCGATAGAACGACAATTACTATACATATTATTCTTATTTTTATCAACCTAACTCATATTATTAGCCATATTATGCTTAAATGATCGATAGAACGACAATTACTATACTTATTACTTTTATTATTATGAATCTAACTCATATTATTAACAATATTATGCAGATACGATCGATAGAACTACAATTACTATACTTATTACTCTTATTATTATCAATCTAACTCATATTATTAGCCGTATTATGCTTAAATGATCGATAGAACGACAATTACTATACTTATTACTCTTATTATTATCAATCTAACTCATATTATTAGCCATATTATGCAGATATGATCGATAGAACGACAATTACTATACTTATTACACTCACTATTATCAATCTAACTCATATTATTAACAATATTATGCAGATATGATCGATAGCACGAAATTTACTATACTTATTACTCTTATTATTATCAACCTAACTCATATTATTAGACATATTATGCTTATATGATCGACAGAACGGCAATTACTATACTTATTACACTCACTGTTATCAATCTAACTCACATTATTAACCATATTATGCTAATTTGATCGATAGAACGACAATCACTATACTTATTACTCTTATTATTATCAATCGAACTCATATTATTAGCCATATTATGCTTAAATGATCGATAGAACGACAATTACTATACTTATTACTCTTATTATTATCAATCTAACTCATATTACCAGCCATATTATGCTTAAATGATCGATAGAACGACAATTACTATACTTATTACACTTACTATTATCAATCTAACTCATATTATTAGCCATATTATGCTTAAATGATCGATAGAACGACAATTACTATACTTATTACTCTTATTATTATCAAGCTAACTCATATTATTAGCCATATTATGCTTATATGATCGACAGAACGACAATTACTATACTTATTATTCTTATTTTTATCAACCTAACTCATATTATTAGCCATATTATGCTTAAATGATCGATAGAACGACAATTACTATACTTATTACTCTTATTATTATCAAGCTAACTCATATTATTAGCCATATTATGCTTATATGATCGATAGAACGACAATTACTATACTTATTACTCTTATTATTATGAATCTAACTCATATTATTAACCATATTATGCAGATATGATCGATAGAACTACAATTACTATACTCATTACTCTTATTATTATCAATCTAACTCATATTATTAGCCATATTATGCTTAAATGATCGATAGAACGACAATTACTATACTTATTACTCTTATTATTATCAAGCTAACTCATATTATTAGCCATATTATGCTTATATGATCGACAGAACGACAATTACTATACTTATTATTCTTATTTTTATCAACCTAACTCATATTATTAGCCATATTATGCTTAAATGATCGATAGAACGACAATTACTATACTTATTACTCTTATTATTATCAATCTAACTCATATTATTAGCCATATTATGCTTAAATGATCGATAGAACGACAATTACTATACTTATTACTCTTATTATTATCAAGCTAACTCATATTATTAGCCATATTATGCTTATATGATCGACAGAACGACAATTACTATACTTATTATTCTTATTGTTATCAATCTAACTCATATTATTAGCCATATTATGCTTATATGATCGAAAGAACGACAATTACTATACTTATTATTCTTATTTTTATAAATCTAACTCATATTATTAGCCATATTATGCAGATATGATCGATAGAACGACAATTACTATACTTATTACACTCACTATTATCAATCTAACTCATATTATTAACAATATTATGCAGATATGATCGATAGCACGAAATTTACTATACTTATTACTCTTATTATTATCAACCTAACTCATATTATTAGCCATATTATGCTTATATGATCGACAGAACGACAATTACTATACTTATTACACTCACTGTTATCAATCTAACTCACATTATTAACCATATTATGCTAATTTGATCGATAGAACGACAATCACTATACTTATTACTCTTATTATTATCAATCTAACTCATATTATTAGCCATATTATGCTTAAATGATCGATAGAACGACAATTACTATACTTATTACTCTTATTATTATCAATCTAACTCATATTATTAGCCGTATTATGCTTATATGATCGATAGAACGACAATTACTGTACTTATTACTCTTATCATTATCGATCTAACTCATATTATTAGCCATAGTATGCTTATATGATCGATAGAACGACAATTACTGTACTTATTACTCTTATCATTATCGATCTAACTCACATTATTAACCATATTATGCCAATTTGATCGATAGAACGACAATCACTATACTTATTACTCTTATTATTATCAATCTAACTCATATTATTAGCCATATTATGCTTAAATGATCGATAGAACGACAATTACTATACTTATTACTCTTATTATTATCAATCTAACTCATATTATTAACAATATTATGCAGATATGATCGATAGCACAAAATTTACTACTCTTACTACTCTTATTATTATCAACCTAACTCATATTATTAGCCATATTATGCTTATATGATCGATAGAACGACAATTACTATACATATTATTCTTATTTTTATCAACCTAACTCATATTATTAGCCATATTATGCTTAAATGATCGATAGAACGACAATTACTATACTTATTACTCTTATTATTATGAATCTAACTCATATTATTAACAATATTATGCAGATACGATCGATAGAACTACAATTACTATACTTATTACTCTTATTATTATCAATCTAACTCATATTATTAGCCGTATTATGCTTAACTGATCGATACAACGACAATTACTATACTTATTACTCTTATTATTATCAATCTAACTCATATTATTAGCCATATTATGCAGATATGATCGATAGAACGACAATTACTATACTTATTGCACTCACTATTATCAATCTAACTCATATTATTAACAATATTATGCAGATATGATCGATAGCACGAAATTTACTATACTTATTACTCTTATTATTATCAACCTAACTCATATTATTAGCCATATTATGCTTATATGATCGACAGAACGGCAATTACTATACTTATTACACTCACTGTTATCAATCTAACTCACATTATTAACCATATTATGCTAATTTGATCGATAGAACGACAATTACTGTACTTATTACTGTTATTATTATCAATCTAACTCATATTATTAGCCATAGTATGCTTATATGATCGATAGAACGACAATTACTGTACTTATTACTCTTATCATTATCGATCTAACTCACATTATTAACCATATTATGCCAATTTGATCGATAGAACGACAATCACTATACTTATTACTCTTATTATTATCAATCTAACTCATATTATTAGCCATATTATGCTTAAATGATCGATAGAACGACAATTACTATACTGATTACTCTTATTATTATCAATCTAACTCATATTATTAACAATATTATGCAGATATGATCGATAGCACGAAATTTACTATACTTATTACTCTTATTATTATCAACCTAACTCATATTATTAGCCATATTATGCTTATATGATCGACAGAACGACAATTACTATACTTATTACACTCACTGTTATCAATCTAACTCACATTATTAACCATATTATGCTAATTTGATCGATAGAACGACAATCACTATACTTATTACTCTTATTATTATCAATCTAACTCATATTATTAGCCATATTATGCTTAAATGATCGATAGAACGACAATTACTATACTTATTACTCTTATTATTATCAATCTAACTCATATTATTAGCCGTATTATGCTTATATGATCGATAGAACGACAATTACTATACTCACTGCTCTTATTATTATCAATCTAACTCATAATATTAGACATATTATGTTTATATGATCGACAGAACGACGATTACTATACTTATTAGACTTTCTATTATCAATCTAACTCATCTTATTAGCCATATTATGCCTATATGATCGATAGAACGACAATTACTATACTTATTACTCTTACTATTATCAATCTCACTCATATTATTAGCCATATTATGCATATATGATCGATAGAACGACAATTACTGTACTTATTACTCTTATCATTATCGATCTAACTCATATTATTAGCCATGTTATGCTTATGTTATCGATAGAACGACAATTACTATACTTATTACTCTTACTATTATCAATCTAACTCATATTATTAGCCATATTATGCATATATGATCGATAGAACGACAATTACTGTACTTATTACTCTTATCATTATCGATCTAACTCATATTATTAGCCATATTATGCTTATATTATCGATAGAACGACAATTACTGTACTTATTACTGTTATTATTATCAATCTAACTCATATTATTAGCCATAGTATGCTTATATGATCGATAGAACGACAATTACTGTACTTATTACTCTTATCATTATCGATCTAACTCGAATTATTAACCATATTATGCCAATTTGATCGATAGAACGACAATCACTATACTTATTACTCTTATTATTATCAATCTAACTCATATTATTAGCCATATTATGCTTAAATGATCGATAGAACGACAATTACTATACTTATTACTCTTATTATTATCAATCTAACTCATATTATTAGCCATATTATGCTTATATGATCGATAGAACGACAACTACTATACTTATTACTCTTACTATTATCAATCTAACTCATATTATTAGCCATATTATGCATATATGATCGATAGAACGACAATTACTGTACTTATTACTCTTATCATTATCGATCTAACTCATATTATTAGCCATATTATGCAGATATGATCGATAGAACGACAATTACTATACTTATTACACTCACTATTATCAATCTAACTCATATTATTAACAATATTATGCAGATATGATCGATAGCACGAAATTTACTATACTTATTACTCTTATTATTATCAACCTAACTCATATTATTAGCCATATTATGCTTATATGATCGAAAGAACGACAATTACTATACTTATTATTCTTATTTTTATCAATCTAACTCATATTATTAGCCATATTATGCAGATATGATCGATAGAACGACAATTACTATACTTATTACACTCACTATTATCAATCTAACTCATATTATTAACAATATTATGCAGATATGATCGATAGCACGAAATTTACTATACTTATTACTCTTATTATTATCAACCTAACTCATATTATTAGCCATATTATGCTTATATGATCGACAGAACGACAATTACTATACTTACTACACTCACTGTTATCAATCTAACTCACATTATTAACCATATTATGCTAATTTGATCGATAGAACGACAATCACTATACTTATTACTCTTATTATTATCAATCTAACTCATATTATTAGCCATATTATGCTTAAATGATCGATAGAACGACAATTACTATACTTATTACTCTTATTATTATCAATCTAACTCATATTATTAGCCGTATTATGCTTATATGATCGATAGAACGACAATTACTATACTCACTACTCTTATTATTATCAATCTAACTCATAATATTAGACATATTATGTTTATATGATCGACAGAACGACGATTACTACACTTATTACACTTTCTATTATCAATCTAACTCATCTTATTAGCCATATTATGCCTATATGATCGATAGAACGACAATTACTATACTTATTACTCTTACTATTATCAATCTAACTCATATTATTAGCCATATTATGCATATATGATCGATAGAACGACAATTACTGTACTTATTACTCTTATCATTATCGATCTAACTCATATTATTAGCCATGTTATGCTTATGTTATCGATAGAACGACAATTACTATACTTATTACTCTTACTATTATCAATCTAACTCATATTATTAGCCATATTATGCATATATGATCGATAGAACGACAATTACTGTACTTATTACTCTTATCATTATCGATCTAACTCATATTATTAGCCATATTATGCTTATATTATCGATAGAACGACAATTACTGTACTTATTACTGTTATTATTATCAATCTAACTCATATTATTAGCCATAGTATGCTTATATGATCGATAGAACGACAATTACTGTACTTATTACTCTTATCATTATCGATCTAACTCACATTATTAACCATATTATGCCAATTTGATCGATAGAACGACAATCACTATACTTATTACTCTTATTATTATCAATCTAACTCATATTATTAGCCATATTATGCTTAAATGATCGATAGAACGACAATTACTATACTTATTACTCTTATTATTATCAATCTAACTCATATTATTAACAATATTATGCAGATATGATCGATAGCACAAAATTTACTACTCTTATTACTCTTATTATTATCAACCTAACTCATATTATTAGCCATATTATGCTTATATGATCGATAGAACGACAATTACTATACATATTATTCTTATTTTTATCAACCTAACTCATATTATTAGCCATATTATGCTTAAATGATCGATAGAACGACAATTACTATACTTATTACTCTTATTATTATGAATCTAACTCATATTATTAACAATATTATGCAGATACGATCGATAGAACTACAATTACTATACTTATTACTCTTATTATTATCAATCTAACTCATATTATTAGCCGTATTATGCTTAAATGATCGATACAACGACAATTACTATACTTATTACTCTTATTATTATCAATCTAACTCATATTATTAGCCATATTATGCTTATATGATCGACAGAACGGCAATTACTATACTTATTACACTCACTGTTATCAATCTAACTCACATTATTAACCATATTATGCTAATTTGATCGATAGAACGACAATTACTGTACTTATTACTGTTATTATTATCAATCTAACTCATATTATTAGCCATAGTATGCTTATATGATCGATAGAACGACAATTACTGTACTTATTACTCTTATCATTATCGATCTAACTCACATTATTAACCATATTATGCCAATTTGATCGATAGAACGACAATCACTATACTTATTACTCTTATTATTATCAATCTAACTCATATTATTAGCCATATTATGCTTATATGATCGATAGAACGACAATTACTATACATATTATTCTTATTTTTATCAACCTAACTCATATTATTAGCCATATTATGCTTAAATGATCGATAGAACGACAATTACTATACTTATTACTCTTACTATTATCAATCTAACTCATATTATTAGCCATATTATGCATATATGATCGATAGAACGACAATTACTGTACTTATTACTCTTATCATTATCGATCTAACTCATATTATTAGCCATATTATGCTTATATGATCGACAGAACGAGAATTACTATACTTATTACACTTACTATTATCAATCTAACTCATATTATTAGCCATATTATGCCTATATGATCGATAGAACGACAATTACTATACTTATTACTCTTACTATTATCAATCTAACTCATATTATTAGCCATATTATGCTTATATGATCGATAGAACGACAATTACTACACTTATTACTCTTATTATTATCAATCTAACTCATATTACCAGCCATATTATGCTTAAATGATCGATAGAACGACAATTACTATACTTATTACACTTACTATTATCAATCTAACTCATATTATTAGCCATATTATGCTCAAATGATCGATAGAACGACAATTACTATACTTATTACTCTTATTATTTTCAAGTTAACTCATATTATTAGCCATATTATGCTTATATGATCGATAGAACGACAATTACTATACTTATTACTCTTATTATTATGAATCTAACTCATATTATTAACCATATTATGCAGATATGATCGATAGAACTACAATTACTATACTCATTACTCTTATTATTATCAATCTAACTCATATTATTAGCCATATTATGCTTAAATGATCGACAGAACGACAATTACTATACTTATTATTCTTATTTTTATCAATCTAACTCATATTATTAGCCATATTATGCCTATATGATCGATAGAACGACAATTACTATACGTATTACTCTTACTATTATCAATCTAACTCATATTATTAGCCATATTATGCATATATGATCGATAGAACGACAATTACTGTACTTATTACTCTTATCATTATCGATCTAACTCATATTATTAGCCATGTTATGCTTATGTTATCGATAGAACGACAATTACTGTACTTATTACTGTTATTATTATCAATCTAACTCATATTATTAGCCATATTATGCATATATGATCGATAGAACGACAATTACTATACTTATTACACTTACTATTATCAATCGAACTCATATTATTAGCCATATTATGCTTATATGATCGATAGAACGACAATTACTATACTTATTACTCTTATCATTATCGATCTAACTCATATTATTAGCCATATTATGCTTTTATTATCGATAGAACGACAATTACTGTACTTATTACTGTTATTATTATCAATCTAACTCATATTATTAGCCATATTATGCTTATATGATCGATAGAACGACAATTACTATACTTATTACTCTTATTATTATCAATCTAACTCATATTACTAGCCATATTATGCTTAAATGATCGATAGAACGACAATTACTATACTTATTACTCTTATTATTATCAATCTAACTCATATTATTAGCCATATTATGCTTATATGATCGATAGAACGACCATTACTATACTTATTACTCTTATTATTATCAATCTAACTCATATTATTAGCCATATTATGCTTAAATGATCGATAGAACGACAATTACTATACTTATTACTCTTATTATTATCAATCTAACTCATATTATTAGCCATATTATGCTTAAATGATCGATAGAACGACAATTACTATACTTATTACTCTTATTATTATCAAGCTAACTCATATTATTAGCCATATTATGCTTATATGATCGACAGAACGACAATTACTATACTTATTATTCTTATTTTTATCAACCTAACTCATATTATTAGCCATATTATGCTTAAATGATCGATAGAACGACAATTACTATACTTATTACTCTTATTATTATCAATCTAACTCATATTATTAGCCATATTATGCTTAAATGATCGATAGAACGACAATTACTATACTTATTACTCCTATTATTATCAAGCTAACTCATATTATTAGCCATATTATGCTTATATGATCGATAGAACGACAATTACTATACTTATTATTCTTATTTTTATCAACCTAACTCATATTATTAGCCATATTATGCTTAAATGATCGATAGAACGACAATTACTATACTTATTACTCTTATTATTATGAATCTAACTCATATTATTAACCATATTATGCAGATATGATCCATAGAACTACAATTACTATACTCATTACTCTTATTATTATCAATCTAACTCATATTATTAGCCGCATTATGCCTATATGATCGATAGAACGACAATTACTATACTCACTACTCTTATTATTATCAATCTAACTCATAATATTAGCCATATTATGCAGATATGATCCATAGAACTACAATTACTATACTCATTACTCTTATTATTATCAATCTAACTCATATTATTAGCCATAGTATGCTTATATGATCGATAGAACGACAATTACTGTACTTATTACTCTTATCATTATCGATCTAACTCATATTATTAGCCATATTATGCTTATATGATCGATAGAATGACAATTACTATACTTATTACTCTTATTATTATGAATCTAACTCATATTATTAACCATATTATGCAGATATGATCGATAGCACGACATTTACTATACTTAATACTCTTACTATTATCAATCTAACTCATATTATTAGCCATATTATGCATATATGATCGATAGAACGACAATTACTGTACTTATTAC
This sequence comes from Megachile rotundata, assembly GCF_050947335.1. Classification (NCBI taxonomy): domain Eukaryota; kingdom Metazoa; phylum Arthropoda; class Insecta; order Hymenoptera; family Megachilidae; genus Megachile; species Megachile rotundata. Next base: position 56,290 of record NW_027473879.1, read on the forward strand.
TCTTATTATTATCAATCTAACTCATATTATTAACAATATTATGCAGATATGATCGATAGCACGAAATTTACTATACTTATTACTCTTATTATTATCAACCTAACTCATATTATTAGCCATATTATGCTTATATGATCGATAGAACGACAATTACTATACATATTATTCTTATTTTTATCAACCTAACTCATATTATTAGCCATATTATGCTTAAATGATCGATAGAACGACAATTACTATACTTATTACTCTTATTATTATGAATCTAACTCATATTATTAACAATATTATGCAGATACGATCGATAGGACTACAATTACTATACTTATTACTCTTATTATTATCAATCTAACTCATATTATTAGCCGTATTATGCTTAAATGATCGATAGAACGACAATTACTATACTTATTACTCTTATTATTATCAATCTAACTCATATTATTAGCCATATTATGCTTATATGATCGACAGAAAGACAATTACTATACTTATTATTCTTATTTTTATCAACCTAACTCATATTATTATCCATATTATGCTTAAATGATCGATAGAACGACAATTACTATACTTATTACTCTTATTATTATGAATCTAACTCATATTATTAACCATATTATGCTTATATGATCGATAGAACGACAATTACTATACTTATTACTCTTACTATTATCAATCTAACTCGTATTATTAGCCATATTATGCAGATATGATCGATAGAACGACAATTACTATACTTATTACACTCACTATTATCAATCTAACTCATATTATTAACAATATTATGCAGATATGATCGATAGCACGAAAGTTACTATACTTATTACTCTTATTATTATCAACCTAACTCATATTATTAGCCATATTATGTTTATATGATCGACAGAACGACAATTACTATACTTATTACACTCACTGTTATCAATATAACTCACATTATTAACCATATTATGCTAATTTGATCGATAGAACGACAATCACTATACTTATTACTCTTATTATTATCAATCTAACTCATATTATTAGCCATATTATGCTTATATTATCGATAGAACGACAATTACTATACTTATTACACTTACTATTATCAATCGAACTCATATTATTAGCCATATTATGCTTATATGATCGATAGAACGACAATTACTATACTTATTACTCTTACTATTATCAATCTAACTCATATTATTAGCCATATTATGCATATATGATCGATAGAACGACAATTACTGTACTTATTACTCTTATCATTATCGATCTAACTCATATTATTAGCCATATTATGCTTATATTATCGATAGAACGACAATTACTGTACTTATTACTGTTATTATTATCAATCTAACTCATATTATTAGCCATATTATGCTTATATGATCGATAGAACGACAATTACTATACCTATTACTCTTATTATTATGAATCTAACTCATATTATTAACCATATTATGCAGATATGATCGATAGAACTACAATTACTATACTCATTACTCTTATTATTATCAATCTAACTCATATTATTAGCCATATTATGCTTAAATGATCGATAGAACGACAATTACTATACTTATTACTCTTATTATTATCAAGCTAACTCATATTATTAGCCATATTATGCTTATATGATCGACAGAACGACAATTACTATACTTATTATTCTTATTTTTATCAACCTAACTCATATTATTAGCCATATTATGCTTAAATGATCGATAGAACGACCATTACTATACTTATTACTCTTATTATTATCAATCTAACTCATATTATTAGCCATATTATGCTTAAATGATCGATAGAACGACAATTACTATACTTATTACTCTTATTATTATCAATCTAACTCATATTATTAGCCATATTATGCAGATATGATCGACAGAACGACAATTACTATACTTATTACACTCACTATTATCAATCTAACTCATATTATTAACAATATTATGCAGATATGATCGATAGCACGAAATTTACTATACTTATTACTCTTATTATTATAAACCTAACTCATATTATTAGCCATATTATGCTTATATGATCGACAGAACGGCAATTACTATACTTATTACACTCACTGTTATCAATCTAACTCACATTATTAACCATATTATGCTAATTTGATCGATAGAACGACAATCACTATACTTATTATTCTTATTTTTATCAATCTAACTCATATTATTAGCCATATTATGCAGATATGATCGATAGAACGACAATTACTATACTTATTACACTCACTATTATCAATCTAACTCATATTATTAACAATATTATGCAGATATGATCGATAGCACGAAATTTACTACTCTTATTACTCTTATTATTATCAACCTAACTCATATTATTAGCCATATTATGCTTATATGATAGATAGAACAACAATTACTATACATATTATTCTTATTTTTATCAACCTAACTCATATTATTAGCCATATTATGCTTAAATGATCGATAGAACGACAATTACTATACTTATTACTCTTATTATTATGAATCTAACTCATATTATTAACAATATTATGCAGATACGATCGATAGAACTACAATTACTATACTTATTACTCTTATTATTATCAATCTAACTCATATTATTAGCCGTATTATGCTTAAATGATCGATAGAACGACAATTACTATACTTATTACTCTTATTATTATCAATCTAACTCATATTATTAGCCATATTATGCAGATATGATCGATAGAACGACAATTACTATACTTATTACACTCACTATTATCAATCTAACTCATATTATTAACAATATTATGCAGATATGATCGATAGCACGAAATTTACTATACTTATTACTCTTATTATTATCAACCTAACTCATATTATTAGCCATATTATGCTTATATGATCGACAGAACGGCAATTACTATACTTATTACACTCACTGTTATCAATCTAACTCACATTATTAACCATATTATGCTAATTTGATCGATAGAACGACAATCACTATACTTATTACTCTTATTATTATCAATCGAACTCATATTATTAGCCATATTATGCTTAAATGATCGATAGAACGACAATTACTATACTTATTACTCTTATTATTATCAATCTAACTCATATTATTAGCCATATTATGCTTATATGATCGATAGAACGACAACTACTATACTTATTACACTTACTATTATCAATCTAACTCATATTATTAGCCATATTATGCTTAAATGATCGATAGAACGACAATTACTATACTTATTACTCTTATTATTATCAAGCTAACTCATATTATTAGCCATATTATGCTTATATGATCGACAGAACGACAATTACTATACTTATTATTCTTATTTTTATCAACCTAACTCATATTATTAGCCATATTATGCTTAAATGATCGATAGAACGACAATTACTATACTTATTACTCTTATTATTATCAATCTAACTCATATTATTAGCCATATTATGCTTAAATGATCGATAGAACGACAATTACTATACTTATTACTCTTATTATTATCAAGCTAACTCATATTATTAGCCATATTATGCTTATATGATCGACAGAACGACAATTACTATACTTATTATTCTTATTTTTATCAATCTAACTCATATTATTAGCCATATTATGCTTATATGATCGAAAGAACGACAATTACTATACTTATTATTCTTATTTTTATCAATCTAACTCATATTATTAGCCATATTATGCAGATATGATCGATAGAACGACAATTACTATACTTATTACACTCACTATTATCAATCTAACTCATATTATTAACAATATTATGCAGATATGATCGATAGCACGAAATTTACTATACTTATTACTCTTATTATTATAAACCTAACTCATATTATTAGCCATATTATGCTTATATGATCGACAGAACGGCAATTACTATACTTATTACACTCACTGTTATCAATCTAACTCACATTATTAACCATATTATGCTAATTTGATCGATAGAACGACAATCACTATACTTATTATTCTTATTTTTATCAATCTAACTCATATTATTAGCCATATTATGCAGATATGATCGATAGAACGACAATTACTATACTTATTACACTCACTATTATCAATCTAACTCATATTATTAACAATATTATGCAGATATGATCGATAGCACGAAATTTACTACTCTTATTACTCTTATTATTATCAACCTAACTCATATTATTAGCCATATTATGCTTATATGATAGATAGAACAACAATTACTATACATATTATTCTTATTTTTATCAACCTAACTCATATTATTAGCCATATTATGCTTAAATGATCGATAGAACGACAATTACTATACTTATTACTCTTATTATTATGAATCTAACTCATATTATTAACAATATTATGCAGATACGATCGATAGAACTACAATTACTATACTTATTACTCTTATTATTATCAATCTAACTCATATTATTAGCCGTATTATGCTTAAATGATCGATAGAACGACAATTACTATACTTATTACTCTTATTATTATCAATCTAACTCATATTATTAGCCATATTATGCAGATATGATCGATAGAACGACAATTACTATACTTATTACACTCACTATTATCAATCTAACTCATATTATTAACAATATTATGCAGATATGATCGATAGCACGAAATTTACTATACTTATTACTCTTATTATTATCAACCTAACTCATATTATTAGCCATATTATGCTTATATGATCGACAGAACGGCAATTACTATACTTATTACACTCACTGTTATCAATCTAACTCACATTATTAACCATATTATGCTAATTTGATCGATAGAACGACAATCACTATACTTATTACTCTTATTATTATCAATCGAACTCATATTATTAGCCATATTATGCTTAAATGATCGATAGAACGACAATTACTATACTTATTACTCTTATTATTATCAATCTAACTCATATTATTAGCCATATTATGCTTATATGATCGATAGAACGACAACTACTATACTTATTACACTTACTATTATCAATCTAACTCATATTATTAGCCATATTATGCTTAAATGATCGATAGAACGACAATTACTATACTTATTACTCTTATTATTATCAAGCTAACTCATATTATTAGCCATATTATGCTTATATGATCGACAGAACGACAATTACTATACTTATTATTCTTATTTTTATCAACCTAACTCATATTATTAGCCATATTATGCTTAAATGATCGATAGAACGACAATTACTATACTTATTACTCTTATTATTATCAATCTAACTCATATTATTAGCCATATTATGCTTAAATGATCGATAGAACGACAATTACTATACTTATTACTCTTATTATTATCAAGCTAACTCATATTATTAGCCATATTATGCTTATATGATCGACAGAACGACAATTACTATACTTATTATTCTTATTTTTATCAATCTAACTCATATTATTAGCCATATTATGCTTATATGATCGAAAGAACGACAATTACTATACTTATTATTCTTATTTTTATCAATCTAACTCATATTATTAGCCATATTATGCAGATATGATCGATAGAACGACAATTACTATACTTATTACACTCACTATTATCAATCTAACTCATATTATTAACAATATTATGCAGATATGATCGATAGCACGAAATTTACTATACTTATTACTCTTATTATTATCAACCTAACTCATATTATTAGCCATATTATGCTTATATGATCGAAAGAACGACAATTACTATACTTATTATTCTTTTTTTTATCAATCTAACTCATATTATTAGCCATATTATGCAGATATGATCGATAGAACGACAATTACTATACTTATTACACTCACTATTATCAATCTAACTCATATTATTAACAATATTATGCAGATATGATCGATAGCACGAAATTTACTATACTTATTACTCTTATTATTATCAACCTAACTCATATTATTAGCCATATTATGCTTATATGATCGACAGAACGACAATTACTATACTTACTACACTCACTGTTATCAATCTAACTCACATTATTAACCATATTATGCTAATTTGATCGATAGAACGACAATCACTATACTTATTACTCTTATTATTATCAATCTAACTCATATTATTAGCCGTATTATGCTTATATGATCGATAGAACGACAATTACTATACTCACTACTCTTATTATTATCAATCTAACTCATAATATTAGACATATTATGTTTATATGATCGACAGAACGACGATTACTATACTTATTACACTTTCTATTATCAATCTAACTCATCTTATTAGCCATATTATGCCTATATGATCGATAGAACGACAATTACTATACTTATTACTCTTACTATTATCAATCTAACTCATATTATTAGCCATATTATGCATATATGATCGATAGAACGACAATTACTGTACTTATTACTCTTATCATTATCGATCTAACTCATATTATTGGCCATGTTATGCTTATGTTATCGATAGAACGACAATTACTATACTTATTACTCTTACTATTATCAATCTAACTCATATTATTAGCCATATTATGCATATATGATCGATAGAACGACAATTACTGTACTTATTACTCTTATCATTATCGATCTAACTCATATTATTAGCCATATTATGCTTATATTATCGATAGAACGACAATTACTGTACTTATTACTGTTATTATTATCAATCTAACTCATATTATTAGCCATAGTATGCTTATATGATCGATAGAACGACAATTACTGTACTTATTACTCTTATCATTATCGATCTAACTCACATTATTAACCATATTATGCCAATTTGATCGATAGAACGACAATCACTATACTTATTACTCTTATTATTATCAATCTAACTCATATTATTAGCCATATTATGCTTAAATGATCGATAGAACGACAATTACTATACTTATTACTCTTATTATTATCAATCTAACTCATATTATTAACAATATTATGCAGATATGATCGATAGCACAAAATTTACTACTCTTATTACTCTTATTATTATCAACCTAACTCATATTATTAGCCATATTATGCTTATATGATCGATAGAACGACAATTACTATACATATTATTCTTATTTTTATCAACCTAACTCATATTATTAGCCATATTATGCTTAAATGATCGATAGAACGACAATTACTATACTTATTACTCTTATTATTATGAATCTAACTCATATTATTAACAATATTATGCAGATACGATCGATAGAACTACAATTACTATACTTATTACTCTTATTATTATCAATCTAACTCATATTATTAGCCGTATTATGCTTAAATGATCGATACAACGACAATTACTATACTTATTACTCTTATTATTATCAATCTAACTCATATTATTAGCCATATTATGCAGATATGATCGATAGAACGACAATTACTATACTTATTACACTCACTATTATCAATCTAACTCATATTATTAACAATATTATGCAGATATGATCGATAGCACGAAATTTACTATACTTATTACTCTTATTATTATCAACCTAACTCATATTATTAGCCATATTATGCTTATATGATCGACAGAACGGCAATTACTATACTTATTACACTCACTGTTATCAATCTAACTCACATTATTAACCATATTATGCTAATTTGATCGATAGAACGACAATTACTGTACTTATTACTGTTATTATTATCAATCTAACTCATATTATTAGCCATAGTATGCTTATATGATCGATAGAACGACAATTACTGTACTTATTACTCTTATCATTATCGATCTAACTCACATTATTAACCATATTATGCCAATTTGATCGATAGAACGACAATCACTATACTTATTACTCTTATTATTATCAATCTAACTCATATTATTAGCCATATTATGCTTAAATGATCGATAGAACGACAATTACTATACTTATTACTCTTATTATTATCAATCTAACTCATATTATTAACAATATTATGCAGATATGATCGATAGCACGAAATTTACTACTCTTATTACTCTTATTATTATCAACCTAACTCATATTATTAGCCATATTATGCTTATATGATCGATAGAACGACAATTACTATACATATTATTCTTATTTTTATCAACCTAACTCATATTATTAGCCATATTATGCTTAAATGATCGATAGAACGACAATTACTATACTTATTACTCTTACTATTATCAATCTAACTCATATTATTAGCCATATTATGCATATATGATCGATAGAACGACAATTACTGTACTTATTACTCTTATCATTATCGATCTAACTCATATTATTAGCCATATTATGCTTATATGATCGACAGAACGAGAATTACTATACTTATTACACTTACTATTATCAATCTAACTCATATTATTAGCCATATTATGCCTATATGATCGATAGAACGACAATTACTATACTTGTTGCTCTTACTATTATCAATCTAACTCATATTATTAGCCATATTATGCTTAAATGATCGACAGAACGACAATTACTATACTTATTATTCTTATTTTTATCAATCTAACTCATATTATTAGCCATATTATGCCTATATGATCGATAGAACGACAATTACTATACTTATTACTCTTACTATTATCAATCTAACTCATATTATTAGCCATATTATGCATATATGATCGATAGAACGACAATTACTGTACTTATTACTCTTATCATTATCGATCTAACTCACATTATTAGCCATGTTATGCTTATGTTATCGATAGAACGACAATTACTGTACATATTACTGTTATTATTATCAATCTAACTCATATTATTAGCCATATTATGCATATATGATCGATAGAACGACAATTACTATACTTATTACACTTACTATTATCAATCGAACTCATATTATTAGCCATATTATGCTTATATGATCGATAGAACGACAATTACTATACTTATTACTCTTACTATTATCAATCTAACTCATATTATTAGCCATATTATGCATATATGATCGATAGAACGACAATTACTGTACTTATTACTCTTATCATTATCGATCTAACTCATATTATTAGCCATATTATGCTTATATTATCGATAGAACGACAATTACTGTACTTATTACTGTTATTATTATCAATCTAACTCATATTATTAGCCATATTATGCTTATATGATCGATAGAACGACAATTACTATACTTATTACTCTTATTATTATCAATCTAACTCATATTACTAGCCATATTATGCTTAAATGATCGATAGAACGACAATTACTATACTTATTACTCTTATTATTATCAATCTAACTCATATTATTAGCCATATTATGCTTATATGATCGATAGAACGACCATTACTATACTTATTACTCTTATTATTATCAATCTAACTCATATTATTAGCCATATTATGCTTAAATGATCGATAGAACGACAATTACTATACTTATTACTCTTATTATTATCAATCCAACTCATATTATTAGCCATATTATGCTTAAATGATCGATAGAACGACAATTACTATACTTATTACTCTTATTATTATCAAGCTAACTCATATTATTAGCCATATTATGCTTATATGATCGACAGAACGACAATTACTATACTTATTATTCTTATTTTTATCAACCTAACTCATATTATTAGCCATATTATGCTTAAATGATCGATAGAACGACAATTACTATACTTATTACTCTTATTATTATCAATCTAACTCATATTATTAGCCATATTATGCTTAAATGATCGATAGAACGACAATTACTATACTTATTACTCCTATTATTATCAAGCTAACTCATATTATTAGCCATATTATGCTTATATGATCGATAGAACGACAATTACTATACTTATTATTCTTATTTTTATCAACCTAACTCATATTATTAGCCATATTATGCTTAAATGATCGATAGAACGACAATTACTATACTTATTACTCTTATTATTATGAATCTAACTCATATTATTAACCATATTATGCAGATATGATCCATAGAACTACAATTACTATACTCATTACTCTTATTATTATCAATCTAACTCATATTATTAGCCGCATTATGCCTATATGATCGATAGAACGACAATTACTATACTCACTACTCTTATTATTATCAATCTAACTCATAATATTAGCCATATTATGCAGATATGATCCATAGAACTACAATTACTATACTCATTACTCTTATTATTATCAATCTAACTCATATTATTAGCCGCATTATGCCTATATGATCGATAGAACGACAATTACTATACTCACTACTCTTATTATTATCAATCTAACTCATAATATTAGCCATATTATGCAGATATGATCCATAGAACTACAATTACTATACTCATTACTCTTATTATTATCAATCTAACTCATATTATTAGCCATAGTATGCTTATATGATCGATAGAACGACAATTACTGTACTTATTACTCTTATCATTATCGATCTAACTCATATTATTAGCCATATTATGCTTATATGATCGATAGAATGACAATTACTATACTTATTACTTTTATTATTATGAATCTAACTCATATTATTAACCATATTATGCAGATATGATCGATAGCACGACATTTACTATACTTAATACTCTTACTATTATCAATCTAACTCATATTATTAGCCATATTATGCATATATGATCGATAGAACGACAATTACTGTACTTATTACTCTTATTATTATCAATCTAACTCATATTATTAACAATATTATGCAGATATGATCGATAGCACGAAATTTACTATACTTATTACTCTTATTATTATCAACCTAACTCATATTATTAGCCATATTATGCTTATATGATCGATAGAACGACAATTACAATACATATTATTCTTATTTTTATCAACCTAACTCATATTATTAGCCATATTATGCTTAAATGATCGATAGAACGACAATTACTATACTTATTACTCTTATTATTATGAATCTAACTCATATTATTAACAATATTATGCAGATACGATCGATAGGACTACAATTACTATACTTATTACTCTTATTATTATCAATCTAACTCATATTATTAGCCGTATTATGCTTAAATGATCGATAGAACGACAATTACTATACTTATTACTCTTATTATTATCAATCTAACTCATATTATTAGCCATATTATGCATATATGATCGATAGAACGACAATTACTGTACTTATTACTCTTATCATTATCGATCTAACTCATATTATTAGCCATATTATGCTTATATGATCGACAGAACGAGAATTACTATACTTATTACACTTACTATTATCAATCTAACTCATATTATTAGCCATATTATGCTCAAATGATCGATAGAACGACAATTACTATACTTATTATTCTTATTTTTATCAATCTAACTCATATTATTAGCCATATTATGCCTATATGATCGATAGAACGACAATTACTATACTTATTACTCTTACTATTATCAATCTAACTCATATTATTAGCCATATTATGCATATATGATCGATAGAACGACAATTACTGTACTTATTACTCTTATCATTATCGATCTAACTCATATTATTAGCCATGTTATGCTTATGTTATCGATAGAACGACAATTACTGTACTTATTACTGTTATTATTATCAATCTAACTCATATTATTAGCCATATTATGCATATATGATCGATAGAACGACAATTACTATACTTATTACACTTACTATTATCAATCGAACTCATATTATTAGCCATATTATGCTTATATGATCGATAGAACGACAATTACTATACTTATTACTCTTATCATTATCGATCTAACTCATATTATTAGCCATATTATGCTTTTATTATCGATAGAACGACAATTACTGTACTTATTACTGTTATTATTATCAATCTAACTCATATTATTAGCCATATTATGCTTATATGATCGATAGAACGACAATTACTATACTTATTACTCTTATTATTATCAATCTAACTCATATTACTAGCCATATTATGCTTAAATGATCGATAGAACGACAATTACTATACTTATTACTCTTATTATTATCAATCTAACTCATATTATTAGCCATATTATGCTTATATGATCGATAGAACTACCATTACTATACTTATTACTCTTATTATTATCAATCTAACTCATATTATTAGCCATATTATGCTTAAATGATCGATAGAACGACAATTACTATACTTATTACTCTTATTATTATCAATCTAACTCATATTATTAGCCATATTATGCTTAAATGATCGATAGAACGACAATTACTATACTTATTACTCTTATTATTATCAAGCTAACTCATATTATTAGCCATATTATGCTTATATGATCGACAGAACGACAATTACTATACTTATTATTCTTATTTTTATCAACCTAACTCATATTATTAGCCATATTATGCTTAAATGATCGATAGAACGACAATTACTATACTTATTACTCTTATTATTATCAATCTAACTTATATTATTAGCCATATTATGCTTAAATGATCGATAGAACGACAATTACTATACTTATTACTCCTATTATTATCAAGCTAACTCATATTATTAGCCATATTATGCTTATATGATCGATAGAACGACAATTACTATACTTATTATTCTTATTTTTATCAACCTAACTCATATTATTAGCCATATTATGCTTAAATGATCGATAGAACGACAATTACTATACTTATTACTCTTATTATTATGAATCTAACTCATATTATTAACCATATTATGCAGATATGATCCATAGAACTACAATTACTATACTCATTACTCTTATTATTATCAATCTAACTCATATTATTAGCCGCATTATGCCTATATGATCGATAGAACGACAATTACTATACTCACTACTCTTATTATTATCAATCTAACTCATAATATTAGCCATATTATGCAGATATGATCCATAGAACTACAATTACTATACTCATTACTCTTATTATTATCAATCTAACTCATATTATTAGCCATAGTATGCTTATATGATCGATAGAACGACAATTACTGTACTTATTACTCTTATCATTATCGATCTAACTCATATTATTAGCCATATTATGCTTATATGATCGATAGAATGACAATTACTATACTTATTACTCTTATTATTATGAATCTAACTCATATTATTAACCATATTATGCAGATATGATCGATAGCACGACATTTACTATACTTAATACTCTTACTATTATCAATCTAACTCATATTATTAGCCATATTATGCATATATGATCGATAGAACGACAATTACTGTACTTATTACTCTTATTATTATCAATCTAACTCATATTATTAACAATATTATGCAGATATGATCGATAGCACGAAATTTACTATACTTATTACTCTTATTATTATCAACCTAACTCATATTATTAGCCATATTATGCTTATATGATCGATAGAACGACAATTACTATACATATTATTCTTATTTTTATCAACCTAACTCATATTATTAGCCATATTATGCTTAAATGATCGATAGAACGACAATTACTATACTTATTACTCTTATTATTATGAATCTAACTCATATTATTAACAATATTATGCAGATACGATCGATAGGACTACAATTACTATACTTATTACTCTTATTATTATCAATCTAACTCATATTATTAGCCGTATTATGCTTAAATGATCGATAGAACGACAATTACTATACTTATTACTCTTATTATTATCAATCTAACTCATATTATTAGCCATATTATGCTTATATGATCGACAGAACGACAATTACTATACTTATTATTCTTATTTTTATCAACCTAACTCATATTATTATCCATATTATGCTTAAATGATCGATAGAACGACAATTACTATACTTATTACTCTTATTATTATGAATCTAACTCATATTATTAGCCATATTATGCTTATATGATCGACAGAACGACAATTACTATACTTATTATTCTTATTTTTATCAACCTAACTCATATTATTATCCATATTATGCTTAAATGATCGATAGAACGACAATTACTATACTTATTACTCTTATTATTATCCATCTAACTCATATTATTAGCCATATTATGCAGATATGATCGATAGAACGACAATTACTATACTTATTACACTCACTATTATCAATCTAACTCATATTATTAACAATATTATGCAGATATGATCGATAGCACGAAAGTTACTATACTTATTACTCTTATTATTATCAACCTAACTCATATTATTAGCCATATTATGTTTATATGATCGACAGAACGACAATTACTATACTTATTACACTCACTGTTATCAATATAACTCACATTATTAACCATATTATGCTAATTTGATCGATAGAACGACAATCACTATACTTATTACTCTTATTATTATCAATCTAACTCATATTATTAGCCATATTATGCTTAAATGATCGATAGAACGACCATTACTATACTTATTACTCTTATTATTATCAATCTAACTCATATTATTAGCCATATTATGCTTAAATGATCGATAGAACGACAATTACTATACTTATTACTCTTATTATTATCAATCTAACTCATATTATTAGCCATATTATGCAGATATGATCGATAGAACGACAATTACTATACTTATTACACTCACTATTATCAATCTAACTCATATTATTAACAATATTATGCAGATATGATCGATAGCACGAAATTTACTATACTTATTACTCTTATTATTATAAACCTAACTCATATTATTAGCCATATTATGCTTATATGATCGACAGAACGGCAATTACTATACTTATTACACTCACTGTTATCAATCTAACTCACATTATTAACCATATTATGCTAATTTGATCGATAGAACGACAATCACTATACTTATTATTCTTATTTTTATCAATCTAACTCATATTAATTAGCCATATTATGCAGATATGATCGATAGAACGACAATTACTATACTTATTACACTCACTATTATCAATCTAACTCATATTATTAACAATATTATGCAGATATGATCGATAGCACGAAATTTACTACTCTTATTACTCTTATTATTATCAACCTAACTCATATTATTAGCCATATTATGCTTATATGATAGATAGAACAACAATTACTATACATATTATTCTTATTTTTATCAACCTAACTCATATTATTAGCCATATTATGCTTAAATGATCGATAGAACGACAATTACTATACTTATTACTCTTATTATTATGAATCTAACTCATATTATTAACAATATTATGCAGATACGATCGATAGAACTACAATTACTATACTTATTACTCTTATTATTATCAATCTAACTCATATTATTAGCCGTATTATGCTTAAATGATCGATAGAACGACAATTACTATACTTATTACTCTTATTATTATCAATCTAACTCATATTATTAACAATATTATGCAGATATGATCGATAGCACGAAATTTACTATACTTATTACTCTTATTATTATCAACCTAACTCATATTATTAGCCATATTATGCTTATATGATCGATAGAACGACAATTACAATACATATTATTCTTATTTTTATCAACCTAACTCATATTATTAGCCATATTATGCTTAAATGATCGATAGAACGACAATTACTATACTTATTACTCTTATTATTATGAATCTAACTCATATTATTAACAATATTATGCAGATACGATCGATAGGACTACAATTACTATACTTATTACTCTTATTATTATCAATCTAACTCATATTATTAGCCGTATTATGCTTAAATGATCGATAGAACGACAATTACTATACTTATTACTCTTATTATTATCAATCTAACTCATATTATTAGCCATATTATGCATATATGATCGATAGAACGACAATTACTGTACTTATTACTCTTATCATTATCGATCTAACTCATATTATTAGCCATATTATGCTTATATGATCGACAGAACGAGAATTACTATACTTATT
Source organism: Megachile rotundata (assembly GCF_050947335.1). Taxonomy (NCBI): domain Eukaryota; kingdom Metazoa; phylum Arthropoda; class Insecta; order Hymenoptera; family Megachilidae; genus Megachile; species Megachile rotundata. Next base: position 72,142 of record NW_027473879.1, read on the forward strand.
ACACTTACTATTATCAATCTAACTCATATTATTAGCCATATTATGCTCAAATGATCGATAGAACGACAATTACTATACTTATTATTCTTATTTTTATCAATCTAACTCATATTATTAGCCATATTATGCCTATATGATCGATAGAACGACAATTACTATACTTATTACTCTTACTATTATCAATCTAACTCATATTATTAGCCATATTATGCATATATGATCGATAGAACGACAATTACTGTACTTATTACTCTTATCATTATCGATCTAACTCATATTATTAGCCATGTTATGCTTATGTTATCGATAGAACGACAATTACTGTACTTATTACTGTTATTATTATCAATCTAACTCATATTATTAGCCATATTATGCATATATGATCGATAGAACGACAATTACTATACTTATTACACTTACTATTATCAATCGAACTCATATTATTAGCCATATTATGCTTATATGATCGATAGAACGACAATTACTATACTTATTACTCTTATCATTATCGATCTAACTCATATTATTAGCCATATTATGCTTTTATTATCGATAGAACGACAATTACTGTACTTATTACTGTTATTATTATCAATCTAACTCATATTATTAGCCATATTATGCTTATATGATCGATAGAACGACAATTACTATACTTATTACTCTTATTATTATCAATCTAACTCATATTACTAGCCATATTATGCTTAAATGATCGATAGAACGACAATTACTATACTTATTACTCTTATTATTATCAATCTAACTCATATTATTAGCCATATTATGCTTATATGATCGATAGAACTACCATTACTATACTTATTACTCTTATTATTATCAATCTAACTCATATTATTAGCCATATTATGCTTAAATGATCGATAGAACGACAATTACTATACTTATTACTCTTATTATTATCAATCTAACTCATATTATTAGCCATATTATGCTTAAATGATCGATAGAACGACAATTACTATACTTATTACTCTTATTATTATCAAGCTAACTCATATTATTAGCCATATTATGCTTATATGATCGACAGAACGACAATTACTATACTTATTATTCTTATTTTTATCAACCTAACTCATATTATTAGCCATATTATGCTTAAATGATCGATAGAACGACAATTACTATACTTATTACTCTTATTATTATCAATCTAACTTATATTATTAGCCATATTATGCTTAAATGATCGATAGAACGACAATTACTATACTTATTACTCCTATTATTATCAAGCTAACTCATATTATTAGCCATATTATGCTTATATGATCGATAGAACGACAATTACTATACTTATTATTCTTATTTTTATCAACCTAACTCATATTATTAGCCATATTATGCTTAAATGATCGATAGAACGACAATTACTATACTTATTACTCTTATTATTATGAATCTAACTCATATTATTAACCATATTATGCAGATATGATCCATAGAACTACAATTACTATACTCATTACTCTTATTATTATCAATCTAACTCATATTATTAGCCGCATTATGCCTATATGATCGATAGAACGACAATTACTATACTCACTACTCTTATTATTATCAATCTAACTCATAATATTAGCCATATTATGCAGATATGATCCATAGAACTACAATTACTATACTCATTACTCTTATTATTATCAATCTAACTCATATTATTAGCCATAGTATGCTTATATGATCGATAGAACGACAATTACTGTACTTATTACTCTTATCATTATCGATCTAACTCATATTATTAGCCATATTATGCTTATATGATCGATAGAATGACAATTACTATACTTATTACTCTTATTATTATGAATCTAACTCATATTATTAACCATATTATGCAGATATGATCGATAGCACGACATTTACTATACTTAATACTCTTACTATTATCAATCTAACTCATATTATTAGCCATATTATGCATATATGATCGATAGAACGACAATTACTGTACTTATTACTCTTATTATTATCAATCTAACTCATATTATTAACAATATTATGCAGATATGATCGATAGCACGAAATTTACTATACTTATTACTCTTATTATTATCAACCTAACTCATATTATTAGCCATATTATGCTTATATGATCGATAGAACGACAATTACTATACATATTATTCTTATTTTTATCAACCTAACTCATATTATTAGCCATATTATGCTTAAATGATCGATAGAACGACAATTACTATACTTATTACTCTTATTATTATGAATCTAACTCATATTATTAACAATATTATGCAGATACGATCGATAGGACTACAATTACTATACTTATTACTCTTATTATTATCAATCTAACTCATATTATTAGCCGTATTATGCTTAAATGATCGATAGAACGACAATTACTATACTTATTACTCTTATTATTATCAATCTAACTCATATTATTAGCCATATTATGCTTATATGATCGACAGAACGACAATTACTATACTTATTATTCTTATTTTTATCAACCTAACTCATATTATTATCCATATTATGCTTAAATGATCGATAGAACGACAATTACTATACTTATTACTCTTATTATTATGAATCTAACTCATATTATTAGCCATATTATGCTTATATGATCGACAGAACGACAATTACTATACTTATTATTCTTATTTTTATCAACCTAACTCATATTATTATCCATATTATGCTTAAATGATCGATAGAACGACAATTACTATACTTATTACTCTTATTATTATCCATCTAACTCATATTATTAGCCATATTATGCAGATATGATCGATAGAACGACAATTACTATACTTATTACACTCACTATTATCAATCTAACTCATATTATTAACAATATTATGCAGATATGATCGATAGCACGAAAGTTACTATACTTATTACTCTTATTATTATCAACCTAACTCATATTATTAGCCATATTATGTTTATATGATCGACAGAACGACAATTACTATACTTATTACACTCACTGTTATCAATATAACTCACATTATTAACCATATTATGCTAATTTGATCGATAGAACGACAATCACTATACTTATTACTCTTATTATTATCAATCTAACTCATATTATTAGCCATATTATGCTTAAATGATCGATAGAACGACCATTACTATACTTATTACTCTTATTATTATCAATCTAACTCATATTATTAGCCATATTATGCTTAAATGATCGATAGAACGACAATTACTATACTTATTACTCTTATTATTATCAATCTAACTCATATTATTAGCCATATTATGCAGATATGATCGATAGAACGACAATTACTATACTTATTACACTCACTATTATCAATCTAACTCATATTATTAACAATATTATGCAGATATGATCGATAGCACGAAATTTACTATACTTATTACTCTTATTATTATAAACCTAACTCATATTATTAGCCATATTATGCTTATATGATCGACAGAACGGCAATTACTATACTTATTACACTCACTGTTATCAATCTAACTCACATTATTAACCATATTATGCTAATTTGATCGATAGAACGACAATCACTATACTTATTATTCTTATTTTTATCAATCTAACTCATATTAATTAGCCATATTATGCAGATATGATCGATAGAACGACAATTACTATACTTATTACACTCACTATTATCAATCTAACTCATATTATTAACAATATTATGCAGATATGATCGATAGCACGAAATTTACTACTCTTATTACTCTTATTATTATCAACCTAACTCATATTATTAGCCATATTATGCTTATATGATAGATAGAACAACAATTACTATACATATTATTCTTATTTTTATCAACCTAACTCATATTATTAGCCATATTATGCTTAAATGATCGATAGAACGACAATTACTATACTTATTACTCTTATTATTATGAATCTAACTCATATTATTAACAATATTATGCAGATACGATCGATAGAACTACAATTACTATACTTATTACTCTTATTATTATCAATCTAACTCATATTATTAGCCGTATTATGCTTAAATGATCGATAGAACGACAATTACTATACTTATTACTCTTATTATTATCAATCTAACTCATATTATTAGCCATATTATGCAGATATGATCGATAGAACGACAATTACTATACTTATTACACTCACTATTATCAATCTAACTCATATTATTAACAATATTATGCAGATATGATCGATAGCACGAAATTTACTATACTTATTACTCTTATTATTATCAACCTAACTCATATTATTAGCCATATTATGCTTATATGATCGACAGAACGACAATTACTATACTTACTACACTCACTGTTATCAATCTAACTCACATTATTAACCATATTATGCTAATTTGATCGATAGAACGACAATCACTATACTTATTACTCTTATTATTATCAATCTAACTCATATTATTAGCCATATTATGCTTAAATGATCGATAGAACGACAATTACTATACTTATTACTCTTATTATTATCAATCTAACTCATATTATTAGCCGTATTATGCTTATATGATCGATAGAACGACAATTACTATACTCACTACTCTTATTATTATCAATCTAACTCATAATATTAGACATATTATGTTTATATGATCGACAGAACGACGATTACTATACTTATTACACTTTCTATTATCAATCTAACTCATCTTATTAGCCATATTATGCCTATATGATCGATAGAACGACAATTACTATACTTATTACTCTTACTATTATCAATCTAACTCATATTATTAGCCATATTATGCATATATGATCGATAGAACGACAATTACTGTACTTATTACTCTTATCATTATCGATCTAACTCATATTATTGGCCATGTTATGCTTATGTTATCGATAGAACGACAATTACTATACTTATTACTCTTACTATTATCAATCTAACTCATATTATTAGCCATATTATGCATATATGATCGATAGAACGACAATTACTGTACTTATTACTCTTATCATTATCGATCTAACTCATATTATTAGCCATATTATGCTTATATTATCGATAGAACGACAATTACTGTACTTATTACTGTTATTATTATCAATCTAACTCATATTATTAGCCATAGTATGCTTATATGATCGATAGAACGACAATTACTGTACTTATTACTCTTATCATTATCGATCTAACTCACATTATTAACCATATTATGCCAATTTGATCGATAGAACGACAATCACTATACTTATTACTCTTATTATTATCAATCTAACTCATATTATTAGCCATATTATGCTTAAATGATCGATAGAACGACAATTACTATACTTATTACTCTTATTATTATCAATCTAACTCATATTATTAACAATATTATGCAGATATGATCGATAGCACGAAATTTACTACTCTTATTACTCTTATTATTATCAACCTAACTCATATTATTAGCCATATTATGCTTATATGATCGATAGAACGACAATTACTATACATATTATTCTTATTTTTATCAACCTAACTCATATTATTAGCCATATTATGCTTAAATGATCGATAGAACGACAATTACTATACTTATTACTCTTACTATTATCAATCTAACTCATATTATTAGCCATATTATGCATATATGATCGATAGAACGACAATTACTGTACTTATTACTCTTATCATTATCGATCTAACTCATATTATTAGCCATATTATGCTTATATGATCGACAGAACGAGAATTACTATACTTATTACACTTACTATTATCAATCTAACTCATATTATTAGCCATATTATGCCTATATGATCGATAGAACGACAATTACTATACTTATTGCTCTTACTATTATCAATCTAACTCATATTATTAGCCATATTATGCTTATATGATCGATAGAACGACAATTACTACACTTATTACTCTTATTATTATCAATCTAACTCATATTACCAGCCATATTATGCTTAAATGATCGATAGAACGACAATTACTATACTTATTACACTTACTATTATCAATCTAACTCATATTATTAGCCATATTATGCTTAAATGATCGATAGAACGACAATTACTATACTTATTACTCTTATTATTTTCAAGCTAACTCATATTATTAGCCATATTATGCTTATATGATCGATAGAACGACAATTACTATACTTATTACTCTTATTATTATGAATCTAACTCATATTATTAACCATATTATGCAGATATGATCGATAGAACTACAATTACTATACTCATTACTCTTATTATTATCAATCTAACTCATATTATTAGCCATATTATGCTTAAATGATCGACAGAACGACAATTACTATACTTATTATTCTTATTTTTATCAATCTAACTCATATTATTAGCCATATTATGCCTATATGATCGATAGAACGACAATTACTACACTTATTACTCTTACTATTATCAATCTAACTCATATTATTAGCCATATTATGCATATATGATCGATAGAACGACAATTACTGTACTTATTACTCTTATCATTATCGATCTAACTCACATTATTAGCCATGTTATGCTTATGTTATCGATAGAACGACAATTACTGTACATATTACTGTTATTATTATCAATCTAACTCATATTATTAGCCATATTATGCATATATGATCGATAGAACGACAATTACTATACTTATTACACTTACTATTATCAATCGAACTCATATTATTAGCCATATTATGCTTATATGATCGATAGAACGACAATTACTATACTTATTACTCTTACTATTATCAATCTAACTCATATTATTAGCCATATTATGCATATATGATCGATAGAACGACAATTACTGTACTTATTACTCTTATCATTATCGATCTAACTCATATTATTAGCCATATTATGCTTATATTATCGATAGAACGACAATTACTGTACTTATTACTGTTATTATTATCAATCTAACTCATATTATTAGCCATATTATGCTTATATGATCGATAGAACGACAATTACTATACTTATTACTCTTATTATTATCAATCTAACTCATATTACTAGCCATATTATGCTTAAATGATCGATAGAACGACAATTACTATACTTATTACTCTTATTATTATCAATCTAACTCATATTATTAGCCATATTATGCTTAAATGATCGATAGAACGACAATTACTATACTTATTACTCCTATTATTATCAAGCTAACTCATATTATTAGCCATATTATGCATATATGATCGATAGAACGACAATTACTGTACTTATTACTCTTATTATTATCAATCTAACTCATATTATTAACAATATTATGCAGATATGATCGATAGCACGAAATTTACTATACTTATTACTCTTATTATTATCAACCTAACTCATATTATTAGCCATATTATGCTTAAATGATCGATAGAACGACAATTACTATACTTATTACTCTTATTATTATCAATCTAACTCATATTATTAGCCATATTATGCTTAAATGATCGATAGAACGACAATTACTATACTTATTACTCCTATTATTATCAAGCTAACTCATATTATTAGCCATATTATGCTTATATGATCGATAGAACGACAATTACTATACTTATTATTCTTATTTTTATCAACCTAACTCATATTATTAGCCATATTATGCTTAAATGATCGATAGAACGACAATTACTATACTTATTACTCTTATTATTATGAATCTAACTCATATTATTAACCATATTATGCAGATATGATCCATAGAACTACAATTACTATACTCATTACTCTTATTATTATCAATCTAACTCATATTATTAGCCGCATTATGCCTATATGATCGATAGAACGACAATTACTATACTCACTACTCTTATTATTATCAATCTAACTCATAATATTATCCATATTATGCAGATATGATCCATAGAACTACAATTACTATACTCATTACTCTTATTATTATCAATCTAACTCATATTATTAGCCGCATTATGCCTATATGATCGATAGAACGACAATTACTATACTCACTACTCTTATTATTATCAATCTAACTCATAATATTAGCCATATTATGCAGATATGATCCATAGAACTACAATTACTATACTCATTACTCTTATTATTATCAATCTAACTCATATTATTAGCCATAGTATGCTTATATGATCGATAGAACGACAATTACTGTACTTATTACTCTTATCATTATCGATCTAACTCATATTATTAGCCATATTATGCTTATATGATCGATAGAATGACAATTACTATACTTATTACTCTTATTATTATGAATCTAACTCATATTATTAACCATATTATGCAGATATGATCGATAGCACGACATTTACTATACTTAATACTCTTACTATTATCAATCTAACTCATATTATTAGCCATATTATGCATATATGATCGATAGAACGACAATTACTGTACTTATTACTCTTATTATTATCAATCTAACTCATATTATTAACAATATTATGCAGATATGATCGATAGCACGAAATTTACTATACTTATTACTCTTATTATTATCAACCTAACTCATATTATTAGCCATATTATGCTTATATGATCGATAGAACGACAATTACAATACATATTATTCTTATTTTTATCAACCTAACTCATATTATTAGCCATATTATGCTTAAATGATCGATAGAACGACAATTACTATACTTATTACTCTTATTATTATGAATCTAACTCATATTATTAACAATATTATGCAGATACGATCGATAGGACTACAATTACTATACTTATTACTCTTATTATTATCAATCTAACTCATATTATTAGCCGTATTATGCTTAAATGATCGATAGAACGACAATTACTATACTTATTACTCTTACTATTATCAATCTAACTCATATTATTAGCCATATTATGCATATATGATCGATAGAACGACAATTACTGTACTTATTACTCTTATTATTATCAATCTAACTCATATTATTAACAATATTATGCAGATATGATCGATAGCACGAAATTTACTATACTTATTACTCTTATTATTATCAACCTAACTCATATTATTATCCATATTATGCTTAAATGATCGATAGAACGACAATTACTATACTTATTACTCTTATTATTATGAATCTAACTCATATTATTAACCATATTATGCTTATATGATCGATAGAACGACAATTACTACACTTATTACTCTTATTATTATCAATCTAACTCATATTATTAGCCATATTATGCAGATATGATCGATAGAACGACAATTACTATACTTATTACACTCACTATTATCAATCTAACTCATATTATTAACAATATTATGCAGATATGATCGATAGCACGAAAGTTACTATACTTATTACTCTTATTATTATCAACCTAACTCATATTATTAGCCATATTATGTTTATATGATCGACAGAACGACAATTACTATACTTATTACACTCACTGTTATCAATATAACTCACATTATTAACCATATTATGCTAATTTGATCGATAGAACGACAATCACTATACTTATTACTCTTATTATTATCAATCTAACTCATATTATTAGCCATATTATGCTTATATTATCGATAGAACGACAATTACTATACTTATTACACTTACTATTATCAATCGAACTCATATTATTAGCCATATTATGCTTATATGATCGATAGAACGACAATTACTATACTTATTACTCTTACTATTATCAATCTAACTCATATTATTAGCCATATTATGCATATATGATCGATAGAACGACAATTACTGTACTTATTACTCTTATCATTATCGATCTAACTCATATTATTAGCCATATTATGCTTATATTATCGATAGAACGACAATTACTGTACTTATTACTGTTATTATTATCAATCTAACTCATATTATTAGCCATATTATGCTTATATGATCGATAGAACGACAATTACTATACCTATTACTCTTATTATTATGAATCTAACTCATATTATTAACCATATTATGCAGATATGATCGATAGAACTACAATTACTATACTCATTACTCTTATTATTATCAATCTAACTCATATTATTAGCCATATTATGCTTAAATGATCGATAGAACGACAATTACTATACTTATTACTCTTATTATTATCAAGCTAACTCATATTATTAGCCATATTATGCTTATATGATCGACAGAACGACAATTACTATACTTATTATTCTTATTTTTATCAACCTAACTCATATTATTAGCCATATTATGCTTAAATGATCGATAGAACGACCATTACTATACTTATTACTCTTATTATTATCAATCTAACTCATATTATTAGCCATATTATGCAGATATGATCGATAGAACGACAATTACTATACTTATTACACTCACTATTATCAATCTAACTCATATTATTAACAATATTATGCAGATATGATCGATAGCACGAAATTTACTATACTTATTACTCTTATTATTATCAACCTAACTCATATTATTAGCCATATTATGCTTATATGATCGACAGAACGGCAATTACTATACTTATTACACTCACTGTTATCAATCTAACTCACATTATTAACCATATTATGCTAATTTGATCGATAGAACGACAATCACTATACTTATTATTCTTATTTTTATCAATCTAACTCATATTATTAGCCATATTATGCAGATATGATCGATAGAACGACAATTACTATACTTATTACACTCACTATTATCAATCTAACTCATATTATTAACAATATTATGCAGATATGATCGATAGCACGAAATTTACTACTCTTATTACTCTTATTATTATCAACCTAACTCATATTATTAGCCATATTATGCTTATATGATAGATAGAACAACAATTACTATACATATTATTCTTATTTTTATCAACCTAACTCATATTATTAGCCATATTATGCTTAAATGATCGATAGAACGACAATTACTATACTTATTACTCTTATTATTATGAATCTAACTCATATTATTAACAATATTATGCAGATACGATCGATAGAACTACAATTACTATACTTATTACTCTTATTATTATCAATCTAACTCATATTATTAGCCGTATTATGCTTAAATGATCGATAGAACGACAATTACTATACTTATTACTCTTATTATTATCAATCTAACTCATATTATTAGCCATATTATGCAGATATGATCGATAGAACGACAATTACTATACTTATTACACTCACTATTATCAATCTAACTCATATTATTAACAATATTATGCAGATATGATCGATAGCACGAAATTTACTATACTTATTACTCTTATTATTATCAACCTAACTCATATTATTAGCCATATTATGCTTATATGATCGACAGAACGGCAATTACTATACTTATTACACTCACTGTTATCAATCTAACTCACATTATTAACCATATTATGCTAATTTGATCGATAGAACGACAATCACTATACTTATTACTCTTATTATTATCAATCGAACTCATATTATTAGCCATATTATGCTTAAATGATCGATAGAACGACAATTACTATACTTATTACTCTTATTATTATCAATCTAACTCATATTATTAGCCATATTATGCTTATATGATCGATAGAACGACAACTACTATACTTATTACTCTTACTATTATCAATCTAACTCATATTATTAGCCATATTATGCATATATGATCGATAGAACGACAATTACTGTACTTATTACTCTTATCATTATCGATCTAACTCATATTATTAGCCATATTATGCTTATATGATCGACAGAACGACAATTACTATACTTATTACACTTACTATTATCAATCTAACTCATATTATTAGCCATATTATGCCTATATGATCGATAGAACGACAATTACTATACTTATTACTCTTACTATTATCAATCTAACTCATATTATTAGCCATATTATGCTTATATGATCGATAGAACGACAATTACTACACTTATTACTCTTATTATTATCAATCTAACTCATATTACCAGCCATATTATGCTTAAATGATCGATAGAACGACAATTACTATACTTATTACACTTACTATTATCAATCTAACTCATATTATTAGCCATATTATGCTTAAATGATCGATAGAACGACAATTACTATACTTATTACTCTTATTATTATCAAGCTAACTCATATTATTAGCCATATTATGCTTATATGATCGACAGAACGACAATTACTATACTTATTATTCTTATTTTTATCAACCTAACTCATATTATTAGCCATATTATGCTTAAATGATCGATAGAACGACAATTACTATACTTATTACTCTTATTATTATCAATCTAACTCATATTATTAGCCATATTATGCTTAAATGATCGATAGAACGACAATTACTATACTTATTACTCTTATTATTATCAAGCTAACTCATATTATTAGCCATATTATGCTTATATGATCGACAGAACGACAATTACTATACTTATTATTCTTATTTTTATCAATCTAACTCATATTATTAGCCATATTATGCTTATATGATCGAAAGAACGACAATTACTATACTTATTATTCTTATTTTTATCAATCTAACTCATATTATTAGCCATATTATGCAGATATGATCGATAGAACGACAATTACTATACTTATTACACTCACTATTATCAATCTAACTCATATTATTAACAATATTATGCAGATATGATCGATAGCACGAAATTTACTATACTTATTACTCTTATTATTATCAACCTAACTCATATTATTAGCCATATTATGCTTATATGATCGACAGAACGACAATTACTATACTTACTACACTCACTGTTATCAATCTAACTCACATTATTAACCATATTATGCTAATTTGATCGATAGAACGACAATCACTATACTTATTACTCTTATTATTATCAATCTAACTCATATTATTAGCCATATTATGCTTAAATGATCGATAGAACGACAATTACTATACTTATTACTCTTATTATTATCAATCTAACTCATATTATTAGCCGTATTATGCTTATATGATCGATAGAACGACAATTACTATACTCACTACTCTTATTATTATCAATCTAACTCATAATATTAGACATATTATGTTTATATGATCGACAGAACGACGATTACTATACTTATTACACTTTCTATTATCAATCTAACTCATCTTATTAGCCATATTATGCCTATATGATCGATAGAACGACAATTACTATACTTATTACTCTTACTATTATCAATCTAACTCATATTATTAGCCATATTATGCATATATGATCGATAGAACGACAATTACTGTACTTATTACTCTTATCATTATCGATCTAACTCATATTATTAGCCATGTTATGCTTATGTTATCGATAGAACGACAATTACTATACTTATTACTCTTACTATTATCAATCTAACTCATATTATTAGCCATATTATGCATATATGATCGATAGAACGACAATTACTGTACTTATTACTCTTATCATTATCGATCTAACTCATATTATTAGCCATATTATGCTTATATTATCGATAGAACGACAATTACTGTACTTATTACTGTTATTATTATCAATCTAACTCATATTATTAGCCATAGTATGCTTATATGATCGATAGAACGACAATTACTGTACTTATTACTCTTATCATTATCGATCTAACTCACATTATTAACCATATTATGCCAATTTGATCGATAGAACGACAATCACTATACTTATTACTCTTATTATTATCAATCTAACTCATATTATTAGCCATATTATGCTTAAATGATCGATAGAACGACAATTACTATACTTATTACTCTTATTATTATCAATCTAACTCATATTATTAACAATATTATGCAGATATGATCGATAGCACAAAATTTACTACTCTTATTACTCTTATTATTATCAACCTAACTCATATTATTAGCCATATTATGCTTATATGATCGATAGAACGACAATTACTATACATATTATTCTTATTTTTATCAACCTAACTCATATTATTAGCCATATTATGCTTAAATGATCGATAGAACGACAATTACTATACTTATTACTCTTATTATTATGAATCTAACTCATATTATTAACAATATTATGCAGATACGATCGATAGAACTACAATTACTATACTTATTACTCTTATTATTATCAATCTAACTCATATTATTAGCCGTATTATGCTTAAATGATCGATACAACGACAATTACTATACTTATTACTCTTATTATTATCAATCTAACGCATATTATTAGCCATATTATGCAGATATGATCGATAGAACGACAATTACTATACTTATTACACTCACTATTATCAATCTAACTCATATTATTAACAATATTATGCAGATATGATCGATAGCACGAAATTTACTATACTTATTACTCTTATTATTATCAACCTAACTCATATTATTAGCCATATTATGCTTATATGATCGACAGAACGGCAATTACTATACTTATTACACTCACTGTTATCAATCTAACTCACATTATTAACCATATTATGCTAATTTGATCGATAGAACGACAATTACTGTACTTATTACTGTTATTATTATCAATCTAACTCATATTATTAGCCATAGTATGCTTATATGATCGATAGAACGACAATTACTGTACTTATTACTCTTATCATTATCGATCTAACTCACATTATTAACCATATTATGCCAATTTGATCGATAGAACGACAATCACTATACTTATTACTCTTATTATTATCAATCTAACTCATATTATTAGCCGTATTATGATTAAATGATCGATAGAACGACAATTACTATACTTATTACTCTTATTATTATCAATCTAACTCATATTATTAACAATATTATGCAGATATGATCGATAGCACGAAATTTACTACTCTTATTACTCTTATTATTATCAACCTAACTCATATTATTAGCCATATTATGCTTATATGATCGATAGAACGACAATTACTGTACATATTATTCTTATTTTTATCAACCTAACTCATATTATTAGCCATATTATGCTTAAATGATCGATAGAACGACAATTACTATACTTATTACTCTTACTATTAACAATCTAACTCATATTATTAGCCATATTATGCATATATGATCGATAGAACGACAATTACTGTACTTATTACTCTTATCATTATCGATCTAACTCATATTATTAGCCATATTATGCTTATATGATCGACAGAACGAGAATAACTATACTTATTACACTTACTATTATCAATCTAACTCATATTATTAGCCATATTATGCCTATATGATCGATAGAACGACAATTACTATACTTATTGCTCTTACTATTATCAATCTAACTCATATTATTAGCCATATTATGCTTATATGATCGATAGAACGACAATTACTACACTTATTACTCTTATTATTATCAATCTAACTCATATTACCAGCCATATTATGCTTAAATGATCGATAGAACGACAATTACTATACTTATTACACTTACTATTATCAATCTAACTCATATTATTAGCCATATTATGCTTAAATGATCGATAGAACGACAATTACTATACTTATTACTCTTATTATTTTCATGCTAACTCATATTATTAGCCATATTATGCTTATATGATCGATAGAACGACAATTACTATACTTATTACTCTTATTATTATGAATCTAACTCATATTATTAACCATATTATGCAGATATGATCGATAGAACTACAATTACTATACTCATTACTCTTATTATTATCAATCTAACTCATATTATTAGCCATATTATGCTTAAATGATCGACAGAACGACAATTACTATACTTATTATTCCTATTTTTATCAATCTAACTCATCTTATTAGCCATATTATGCCTATATGATCGATAGAACGACAATTACTATACTTATTACTCTTACTATTATCAATCTAACTCATATTATTAGCCATATTATGCATATATGATCGATAGAACGACAATTACTGTACTTATTACTCTTATCATTATCGATCCAACTCATATTATTAGCCATGTTATGCTTATGTTATCGATAGAACGACAATTACTGTACTTATTACTGTTATTATTATGAATCTAACTCATATTATTAGCCATATTATGCATATATGATCGATAGAACGACAATTACTATACTTATTACACTTACTATTATCAATCGAACTCATATTATTAGCCATATTATGCTTATATGATCGATAGAACGACAATTACTATACATATTACTCTTACTATTATCAATCCAACTCATATTATTAGCCATATTATGCATATATGATCGATAGAACGACAATTACTGTACTTATTACTCTTATCATTATCGATCTAACTCATATTATTAGCCATATTATGCTTATATTATCGATAGAACGACAATTACTGTACTTATTACTGTTATTATTATCAATCTAACTCATATTATTAGCCATATTATGCTTATATGATCGATAGAACGACAATTACTAAGCCATATTATGCTTATATATCAATCTAACTCATATTACTAGCCAGATTATGCTTAAATGATCGATAGAACGACAATTACTATAACCTTATTACTCTTATTATTATCAATCTACCTCATATTACTAGCCATATTTGCTTATATGATCGATAGAACGACAATTACTATACTTATTACTCTTATTATTATCAATCTAACTCATATTATTAGCCATATTATGCTTAAATGATCGATAGAACGACAATTACTATACTTATTACTCTTATTATTATCAATCTAACTCATATTATTAGCCATATTATGCTTAAATGATCGATAGAACGACAATTACTATACTTATTACTCTTATTATTATCAAGCTAACTCATATTATTAGCCATATTATGCTTATATGATCGACAGAACGACAATTACTATACTTATTATTCTTATTTTTATCAACCTAACTCATATTATTAGCCATATTATGCTTAAATGATCGATAGAACGACAATTACTATACTTATTACTCTTATTATTATCAATCTAACTCATATTATTAGCCATATTATGCTTAAATGATCGATAGAACGACAATTACTATACTTATTACTCTTATTATTATCAAGCTAACTCATATTATTAGCCATATTATGCTTATATGATCGATAGAACGACAATTACTATACTTATTACTCTTATTATTATGAATCTAACTCATATTATTAACCATATTATGCAGATACGATCGATAGAACTACAATTACTATACTTATTACTCTTATTATTATCAATCTAACTCATATTATTAGCCATATTATGCTTATATGATCGACAGAACGACAATTACTATACTTATTATTCTTATTTTTATCAACCTAACTCATATTATTAGCCATATTATGCTTAAATGATCGATAGAACGACAATTACTATACTTATTACTCTTATTATTATGAATCTAACTCATATTATTAACCATATTATGCAGATATGATCCATAGAACTACAATTACTATACCCATTACTCTTATTATTATCAATCTAACTCATATTATTAGCCATAGTATGCTTATATGATCGATAGAACGACAATTACTGTACTTATTACTCTTATCATTATCGATCTAACTCATATTATTAGCCATATTATGCTTATATGATCGATAGGACGACAATTACTATACTTATTACTCTTATTATTATGAATCTAACTCATATTATTAACCATATTATGCAGTTATGATCGATAGCACGACATTTACTATACTTAATACTCCTACTATTATCAATCTAACTCATATTAGTAGCCATATTATGCATATATGATCGATAGAACGACAATTACTGTACTTATTACTCTTATCATTATCGATCTAACTCATATTATTAGCCATATTATGCATATATTATCGACAGAACGACAATTACTATACTTATTACACTCACTGTTATCAATCTAACTCACATTATTAACCATATTATGCCAATTTGATCGATAGAACGACAATCACTATACTTATTACTCTTATTATTATCAATCTAACACATATTATTAGCCATATTATGCTTAAATGATCGATAGAACGACAATTACTATACTTATTACTCTTATTATTATCAATCTAACTCATATTATTAACAATATTATGCAGATATGATCGATAGCACGAAATTTACTATACTTATTACTCTTATTATTATCAACCTAACTCATATTATTAGCCATATTATGCTTATATGATCGATAGAACGACAATTACTATACATATTATTCTTATTTTTATCAACCTAACTCATATTATTAGCCATATTATGCTTAAATGATCGATAGAACGACAATTACTATACTTATTACTCTTATTATTATGAATCTAACTCATATTATTAACAATATTATGCAGATACGATCGATAGAACTACAATTACTATACTTATTACACTCACTATTATCAATCTAACTCATATTATTAACAATATTATGCAGATATGATCGATAGCACGAAATTTACTATACTTATTACTCTTATTATTATCAACCTAACTCATATTATTAGCCATATTATGCTTATATGATCGACAGAACGACAATTACTATACTTATTACACTCACAGTTATCAATCTAACTCACATTATTAACCACATTATGCTAATTTGATCGATAGAACGACAATCACTATACTTATTACTCTTATTATTATCAATCTAACTCATATTATTAGCCGTATTATGCTTAAATGATCGATAGAACGACAATTACTATACTTATTACTCTTATTATTATCAATCTAACTCATATTATTAGCCATATTATGCAGATATGATCGATAGCACGACATTTACTATACTTAATACTCCTACTATTATCAATCTAACTCATATTAGTAGCCATATTATGCATATATGATCGATAGAACGACAATTACTGTACTTATTACTCTTATCATTATCGATCTAACTCATATTATTAGCCATATTATGCATATATTATCGACAGAACGACAATTACTATACTTATTACACTCACTGTTATCAATCTAACTCACATTATTAACCATATTATGCCAATTTGATCGATAGAACGACAATCACTATACTTATTACTCTTATTATTATCAATCTAACTCATATTATTAGCCATATTATGCTTAAATGATCGATAGAACGACAATTACTATACTTATTACTCTTATTATTATCAATCTAACTCATATTATTAGCCATATTATGCTTAAATGATCGATAGAACGACAATTACTATACTTATTACTCTTATTATTATCAAGCTAACTCATATTATTAGCCATATTATGCTTAAATGATCGATAGAACGACAATTACTATACTTATTACTCTTATTATTATCAAGCTAACTCATATTATTAGCCATATTATGCTTATATGATCGACAGAACGACAATTACTATACTTATTATTCTTATTTTTATCAACCTAACTCATATTATTAGCCATATTATGCTTAAATGATCGATAGAACGACAATTACTATACTTATTACTCTTATTATTATCAATCTAACTCATATTATTAGCCATATTATGCTTAAATGATCGATAGAACGACAATTACTATACTTATTACTCTTATTATTATGAATCTAACTCATATTATTAACCATATTATGCAGATATGATCCATAGAACGACAATTACTGTACTTATTACTCTTATCATTATCGATCTAACTCATGTTATTAACCATATTATGTAGATATGATCGACAGAACGACAATTACTATACTTATTATTCTTATTTTTATCAACCTAACTCATATTATTATCCATATTATGCTTAAATGATCGATAGAACGACAATTACTATACTTATTACTCTTATTATTATGAATCTAACTCATATTATTAACCATATTATGCAGATATGAGCGATAGAACTATAATTATTATACTCATTACTCTTATTATTATCAATCTAACTCATATTATTAGCCATAGTATGCTTAAATGATCGATAGAACGACAATTACTATACTTATTACTCTTATTATTATCAATCTAACTCATATTATTAGCCGCATTATGCTTATGTGATCGATAGAACGACAATTACTATACTCACTACTCTTTTTATTATCAATCTAACTCATAATATTAGCCATATTATGCTTATATGATCGACAGAACGACGATTACTATACTTATTACACTTACTATTATCAATCTAACTCATATTCCTAGCCATATTATGCAGGTATGATCGATAGCACGAAATTTACTATACTTATTACTCTTATTATTATCAACCTAACTCATATTATTAACCATATTATGCTTATATGATCGACAGAACGACAATTACTATACTTATTACACTCACTGTTATCAATCTAACTCACATTATTAACCATATTATGCTAATTTGATCGATAGAACGACAATCACTATACTTATTACTCTTATTATTATCAATCTAACTCATATTATTAGCCATATTGTGCTTAAATGATCGATAGAACGACAATTACTATACTTATTACTCTTATTATTATCAATCTAACTCATATTATTAGCCATATTATGCCTATATGATCGATAGAACGACAATTACTATACTTATTACTCTTACTATTATCAATCTAACTCATATTGTTAGTCATATTATGCATATATGATCGATAGAACGACAATTACTGTACTTATTACTCTTATCATTATCGATCGAACTCATATTATTAGCCATATTATGCTTATATTATCGATAGAACGACAATTACTGTACTTATTACTGTTATTATTATCAATCTAACTCATATTATTGCCATATTATGCATATATGATCGATAGAACGACAATTACTATACTTATTACACTTACTATTATCAATCGAACTCATATTATTAGCCATATTATGCTTAAATGATCGATAGAACGACAATTACTATACTTATTACTCCTATTATTATGAATCTAACTCATATTATTAACCATATTATGCAGATACGATCGATAGAACTACAATTACTATACTTATTACTCTTATTATTATCAATCTAACTCATATTATTAGCCATATTATGCTTATATGATCGACAGAACGACAATTACTATACTTATTATTCTTATTTTTATCAACCTAACTCATATTATTAGCCATATTATGCTTAAATGATCGATAGAACGACAATTACTATACTTATTACTCTTATTATTATGAATCTAACTCATATTATTAACAATATTATGCAGATACGATCGATAGAACTACAATTACTATACTTATTACTCTTATTATTATCAATCTAACTCATATTATTAGCCGTATTATGCTTAAATGATCGATAGAACGACAATTACTATACTTATTACTCTTATTATTATCAATCTAACTCATATTATTAGCCATATTATGCTTATATGATCGACAGAACGACAATTACTATACTTATTATTCTTATTTTTATCAACCTAACTCATATTATTATCCATATTATGCTTAAATGATCGATAGAACGACAATCACTATACTTATTACTCTTATTATTATGAATCTAACTCATATTATTAGCCATATTATGCTTATATGATCGAAAGAACGACAATTACTATACTTATTATTCTTATTTTTATCAACCTAACTCATATTATTAGCCATATTATGCTTAAATGATCGATAGCACGACAATTACTATACTTATTACTCTTATTATTATGAATCTAACTCATATTATTAACCATATTATGCTTATATGATCGATAGAACGACAATTACTATACTTATTACTCTTATTATTATCAATCTAACTCATATTATTAGCCATATTATGCAGATATGATCGATAGAACGACAATTACTGTACTTATTACTCTTATCATTATCGATCTAACTCATATTATTACCCATGTTATGCTTATGTTATCGATAGAACGACAATTACTGTACTTATTACTGTTATTATTATGAATCTAACTCATATTATTAGCCATATTATGCATATATGATCGATAGAACGACAATTACTATACTTATTACACTTACTATTATCAATCGAACTCATATTATTAGCCATATTATGCTTATATGATCGATAGAACGACAATTACTATACATATTACTCTTACTATTATCAATCCAACTCATATTATTAGCCATATTATGCATATATGATCGATAGAACGACAATTACTGTACTTATTACTCTTATCATTATCGATCTAACTCATATTATTAGCCATATTATGCTTATATTATCGATAGAACGACAATTACTGTACTTATTACTGTTATTATTATCAATCTAACTCATATTATTAGCCATATTATGCTTATATGATCGATAGAACGACAATTACTATACTTATTACTCTTATTATTATCAATCTAACTCATATTACTAGCCATATTATGCTTAAATGATCGATAGAACGACAATTACTATACTTATTACTCTTATTATTATCAATCTAACTCATATTATTAGCCATATTCTGCTTATATGATCGATAGAACGACAATTACTATACTTATTACTCTTATTATTATCAATCTAACTCATATTATTAGCCATATTATGCTTAAATGATCGATAGAACGACAATTACTATACTTATTACTCTTATTATTATCAATCTAACTCATATTATTAGCCATATTATGCTTAAATGATCGATAGAACGACAATTACTATACTTATTACTCTTATTATTATCAAGCTAACTCATATTATTAGCCATATTATGCTTATATGATCGACAGAACGACAATTACTATACTTATTATTCTTATTTTTATCAACCTAACTCATATTATTAGCCATATTATGCTTAAATGATCGATAGAACGACAATTACTATACTTATTACTCTTATTATTATCAATCTAACTCATATTATTAGCCATATTATGCTTAAATGATCGATAGAACGACAATTACTATACTTATTACTCTTATTATTATCAAGCTAACTCATATTATTAGCCATATTATGCTTATATGATCGATAGAACGACAATTACTATACTTATTACTCTTATTATTATGAATCTAACTCATATTATTAACCATATTATGCAGATACGATCGATAGAACTACAATTACTATACTTATTACTCTTATTATTATCAATCTAACTCATATTATTAGCCATATTATGCTTATATGATCGACAGAACGACAATTACTATACTTATTATTCTTATTTTTATCAACCTAACTCATATTATTAGCCATATTATGCTTAAATGATCGATAGAACGACAATTACTATACTTATTACTCTTATTATTATGAATCTAACTCATATTATTAACCATATTATGCAGATATGATCCATAGAACTACAATTACTATACCCATTACTCTTATTATTATCAATCTAACTCATATTATTAGCCATAGTATGCTTATATGATCGATAGAACGACAATTACTGTACTTATTACTCTTATCATTATCGATCTAACTCATATTATTAGCCATATTATGCTTATATGATCGATAGGACGACAATTACTATACTTATTACTCTTATTATTATGAATCTAACTCATATTATTAACCATATTATGCAGTTATGATCGATAGCACGACATTTACTATACTTAATACTCCTACTATTATCAATCTAACTCATATTAGTAGCCATATTATGCATATATGATCGATAGAACGACAATTACTGTACTTATTACTCTTATCATTATCGATCTAACTCATATTATTAGCCATATTATGCATATATTATCGACAGAACGACAATTACTATACTTATTACACTCACTGTTATCAATCTAACTCACATTATTAACCATATTATGCCAATTTGATCGATAGAACGACAATCACTATACTTATTACTCTTATTATTATCAATCTAACACATATTATTAGCCATATTATGCTTAAATGATCGATAGAACGACAATTACTATACTTATTACTCTTATTATTATCAATCTAACTCATATTATTAACAATATTATGCAGATATGATCGATAGCACGAAATTTACTATACTTATTACTCTTATTATTATCAACCTAACTCATATTATTAGCCATATTATGCTTATATGATCGATAGAACGACAATTACTATACTTATTACTCTTATTATTATCAATCTAACTCATATTATTAACCATATTATGCAGATATGAGCGATAGAACTATAATTATTATACTCATTACTCTTATTATTATCAATCTAACTCATATTATTAGCCATAGTATGCTTAAATGATCGATAGAACGACAATTACTATACTTATTACTCTTATTATTATCAATCTAACTCATATTATTAGCCGCATTATGCTTATGTGATCGATAGAACGACAATTACTATACTCACTACTCTTTTTATTATCAATCTAACTCATAATATTAGCCATATTATGCTTATATGATCGACAGAACGACGATTACTATACTTATTACACTTACTATTATCAATCTAACTCATATTCCTAGCCATATTATGCAGGTATGATCGATAGCACGAAATTTACTATACTTATTACTCTTATTATTATCAACCTAACTCATATTATTAACCATATTATGCTTATATGATCGACAGAACGACAATTACTATACTTATTACACTCACTGTTATCAATCTAACTCACATTATTAACCATATTATGCTAATTTGATCGATAGAACGACAATCACTATACTTATTACTCTTATTATTATCAATCTAACTCATATTATTAGCCATATTGTGCTTAAATGATCGATAGAACGACAATTACTATACTTATTACTCTTATTATTATCAATCTAACTCATATTATTAGCCATATTATGCCTATATGATCGATAGAACGACAATTACTATACTTATTACTCTTACTATTATCAATCTAACTCATATTGTTAGTCATATTATGCATATATGATCGATAGAACGACAATTACTGTACTTATTACTCTTATCATTATCGATCGAACTCATATTATTAGCCATATTATGCTTATATTATCGATAGAACGACAATTACTGTACTTATTACTGTTATTATTATCAATCTAACTCATATTATTGCCATATTATGCATATATGATCGATAGAACGACAATTACTATACTTATTACACTTACTATTATCAATCGAACTCATATTATTAGCCATATTATGCTTAAATGATCGATAGAACGACAATTACTATACTTATTACTCCTATTATTATGAATCTAACTCATATTATTAACCATATTATGCAGATACGATCGATAGAACTACAATTACTATACTTATTACTCTTATTATTATCAATCTAACTCATATTATTAGCCATATTATGCTTATATGATCGACAGAACGACAATTACTATACTTATTATTCTTATTTTTATCAACCTAACTCATATTATTAGCCATATTATGCTTAAATGATCGATAGAACGACAATTACTATACTTATTACTCTTATTATTATGAATCTAACTCATATTATTAACAATATTATGCAGATACGATCGATAGAACTACAATTACTATACTTATTACTCTTATTATTATCAATCTAACTCATATTATTAGCCGTATTATGCTTAAATGATCGATAGAACGACAATTACTATACTTATTACTCTTATTATTATCAATCTAACTCATATTATTAGCCATATTATGCTTATATGATCGACAGAACGACAATTACTATACTTATTATTCTTATTTTTATCAACCTAACTCATATTATTATCCATATTATGCTTAAATGATCGATAGAACGACAATCACTATACTTATTACTCTTATTATTATGAATCTAACTCATATTATTAGCCATATTATGCTTATATGATCGAAAGAACGACAATTACTATACTTATTATTCTTATTTTTATCAACCTAACTCATATTATTAGCCATATTATGCTTAAATGATCGATAGCACGACAATTACTATACTTATTACTCTTATTATTATGAATCTAACTCATATTATTAACCATATTATGCTTATATGATCGATAGAACGACAATTACTATACTTATTACTCTTATTATTGTCAATCTAACTCATATTATTAGCCATATTATGCAGATATGATCGATAGAACGACAATTACTATACTTATTACACTCACTATTATCAATCTAACTCATATTATTGACAATATTATGCAGATATGATCGATAGCACGAAATTTACTATACTTATTACTCTTATTATTATCAACCTAACTCATATTATTAGCCATATTATGCTTATATGATCGACAGATCGACAATTACTATACTTATTACACTCACTGTTATCAATCTAACTCACATTATTAACCATATTATGCTAATTTGATCGATAGAACGACAATCACTATACTTATTACTCTTATTATTATCAATCTAACTCATATTATTAGCCATATTATGCTTAAGTGATCGATAGAACGACAATTACTATACTTATTACTCTTATTATTATCAATCTAACTCATATTATTAGCCGTATTATGCTTATATGATCTATAGAACGACAATTACTATACTCACTACTCTTATTATTATCAATCTAACTCATAATATTAGACATATTATGTTTATATGATCGACAGAACGACGATTACTATACTTATTACACTTACTATTATCAATCTAACTCATCTTATTAGCCATATTATGCCCATATGATCGATAGAACGACAATTACTATACTTATTACTCTTACTATTATCAATCTAACTCATATTATTAGCCATATTATGCATATATGATCGATAGAACGACAATTACTGTACTTATTACTCTTATCATTATCGATCTAACTCATATTATTAGCCATGTTATGCTTATGTTATCGATAGAACGACAATTACTGTACTTATTACTGTTATTATTATGAATCTAACTCATATTATTAGCCATATTATGCATATATGATCGATAGAACGACAATTACTATACTTATTACACTTACTATTATCAATCGAACTCATATTATTAGCCATATTATGCTTATATGATCGATAGAACGACAATTACTATACATATTACTCTTACTATTATCAATCCAACTCATATTATTAGCCATATTATGCATATATGATCGATAGAACGACAATTACTGTACTTATTACTCTTATCATTATCGATCTAACTCATATTATTAGCCATATTATGCTTATATTATCGATAGAACGACAATTACTGTACTTATTACTGTTATTATTATCAATCTAACTCATATTATTAGCCATATTATGCTTATATGATCGATAGAACGACAATTACTATACTTATTACTCTTATTATTATCAATCTAACTCATATTACTAGCCATATTATGCTTAAATGATCGATAGAACGACAATTACTATACTTATTACTCTTATTATTATCAATCTAACTCATATTATTAGCCATATTATGCTTATATGATCGATAGAACGACAATTACTATACTTATTACTCTTATTATTATCAATCTAACTCATATTATTAGCCATATTATGCTTAAATGATCGATAGAACGACAATTACTATACTTATTACTCTTATTATTATCAATCTAACTCATATTATTAGCCATATTATGCAGATATGATCGATAGAACGACAATTACTATACTTATTACACTCACTATTATCAATCTAACTCATATTATTAACAATATTATGCAGATATGATCGATAGCACGAAATTTACTATACTTATTACTCTTATTATTATCAACCTAACTCATATTATTAGCCATATTATGCTTATATGATCGACAGAACGACAATTACTATACTTATTACACTCACTGTTATCAATCTAACTCACATTATTAACCACATTATGCTAATTTGATCGATAGAACGACAATCACTATACTTATTACTCTTATTATTATCAATCTAACTCATATTATTAGCCAAATTATGCTTAAATGATCGATAGAACGACAATTACTATACTTATTACTCTTATTATTATCAATCTAACTCATATTATTAGCCGTATTATGCTTATATGATCGATAGAACGACAATTACTATACTTATTACTCTTATTATTATGAATCTAACTCATATTATTAACCATATTATGCAGATACGATCGATAGAACTACAATTACTATACTTATTACTCTTATTATTATCAATCTAACTCATATTATTAGCCATATTATGCTTATATGATCGACAGAACGACAATTACTATACTTATTATTCTTATTTTTATCAACCTAACTCATATTATTAGCCATATTATGCTTAAATGATCGATAGAACGACAATTACTATACTTATTACTCTTATTATTATGAATCTAACTCATATTATTAACCATATTATGCAGATATGATCCATAGAACTACAATTACTATACTCATTACTCTTATTATTATCAATCTAACTCATATTATTAGCCATAGTATGCTTATATGATCGATAGAACGACAATTACTGTACTTATTACTCTTATCATTATCGATCTAACTCATATTATTAGCCATATTATGCTTATATGATCGATAGGACGACAATTACTATACTTATTACTCTTATTATTATGAATCTAACTCATATTATTAACCATATTATGCAGTTATGATCGATAGCACGACATTTACTATACTTAATACTCCTACTATTATCAATCTAACTCATATTAGTAGCCATATTATGCATGTATGATCGATAGAACGACAATTACTGTACTTATTACTCTTATCATTATCGATCTAACTCATATTATTAGCCATATTATGCATATATTATCGACAGAACGACAATTACTATACTTATTACACTCACTGTTATCAATCTAACTCACATTATTAACCATATTATGCCAATTTGATCGATAGAACGACAATCACTATACTTATTACTCTTATTATTATCAATCTAACTCATATTATTAGCCATATTATGCTTAAATGATCGATAGAACGACAATTACTATACTTATTACTCTTATTATTATCAATCTAACTCATATTATTAACAATATTATGCAGATATGATCGATAGCACGAAATTTACTATACTTATTACTCTTATTATTACCAACCTAACTCATATTATTAGCCATATTATGCTTATATGATCGATAGAACGACAATTACTATACATATTATTCTTATTTTTATCAACCTAACTCATATTATTAGCCATATTATGCTTAAATGATCGATAGAACGACAATTACTATACTTATTACTCTTATTATTATGAATCTAACTCATATTATTAACAATATTATGCAGATACGATCGATAGAACTACAATTACTATACTTATTACACTCACTATTATCAATCTAACTCATATTATTAACAATATTATGCAGATATGATCGATAGCACGAAATTTACTATACTTATTACTCTTATTATTATCAACCTAACTCATATTATTAGCCATATTATGCTTATATGATCGACAGAACGACAATTACTATACTTATTACACTCACAGTTATCAATCTAACTCACATTATTAACCACATTATGCTAATTTGATCGATAGAACGACAATCACTATACTTATTACTCTTATTATTATCAATCTAACTCATATTATTAGCCGTATTATGCTTAAATGATCGATAGAACGACAATTACTATACTTATTACTCTTATTATTATCAATCTAACTCATATTATTAGCCATATTATGCAGATATGATCGATAGAACGACAATTACTATACTTATTACACTCACTATTATCAATCTAACTCATATTATTAACAATATTATGCAGATATGATCGATAGCACGAAATTTACTATACTTATTACTCTTATTATTATCAACCTAACTCATATTATTAGCCATATTATGCTTATATGATCGACAGAACGACAATTACTATACTTATTACACTCACTGTTATCAATCTAACTCACATTATTAACCACATTATGCTAATTTGATCGATAGAACGACAATCACTATACTTATTACTCTTATTATTATCAATCTAACTCATATTATTAGCCATATTATGCTTAAATGATCGATAGAACGACAATTACTATACTTATTACTCTTATTATTATCAATCTAACTCATATTATTAGCCGTATTATGCTTATATGATCGATAGAACGACAATTACTATACTCACTACTCTTATTATTATCAATCTAACTCATAATATTAGACATATTATGTTTATATGATCGACAGAACGACGATTACTATACTTATTACACTTACTATTATCAATCTAACTCATCTTATTAGCCATATTATGCCCATATGATCGATAGAACGACAATTACTATACTTATTACTCTTACTATTATCAATCTAACTCATATTATTAGCCATATTATGCATATATGATGGATAGAACGACAATTACTGTACTTATTACTCTTATCATTATCGATCTAACTCATATTATTAGCCATATTATGCTTATATGATCGATAGAACGACAATTACTACACTTATTACTCTTATTATTATCGATCTAACTCATATTACCAGCCATATTATGCTTAAATGATCGATAGGACGACAATTACTATACTTATTACACTTACTATTATCAATCTAACTCATATTATTAGCCATATTATGCTTAAATGATCGATAGAACGACAATTACTATACTTATTACTCTTATTATTATGAATCTAACTCATATTATTAACCATATTATGCAGATATGATCGATAGAACTACAATTACTATACTTATTACTCTTATTATTATCAATCTAACTCATATTATTAGCCATATTATGCTTAAATGATCGATAGAACGACAATTACTATACTTATTACTCTTATTATTATGAATCTAACTCATATTATTAACCATATTATGCAGATACGATCGATAGAACTACAATTACTATACTTATTACTCTTATTATTATCAATCTAACTCATATTATTAGCCATATTATGCTTATATGATCGATAGAACGACAATTACTATACTTATTATTCTTATTTTTATCAACCTAACTCATATTATTATCCACATTATGCTTAAATGATCGATAGAACGACAATTACTATACTTATTACTCTTATTATTATGAATCTAACTCATATTATTAACCATATTATGCTTATATGATCGATAGAACGACAATTACTATACTTATTACTCTTATTATTATCAATCTAACTCATATTATTAACAATATTATGCAGATATGATCGATAGCACGAAATTTACTATACTTATTACTCTTATTATTATCAACCTAACTGATATTATTAGCCATATTATGCTTATATGATCGATAGAACGACAATTACTATACATATTATTCTTATTTTTATCAACCTAACTCATATTATTAGCCATATTATGCTTAAATGATCGATAGAACGACAATTACTATACTTATTACTCTTATTATTATGAATCTAACTCATATTATTAACAATATTATGCAGATACGATCGATAGAACTACAATTACTATACTTATTACTCTTATTATTATCAATCTAACTCATATTATTAGCCGTATTATGCTTAAATGATCGATAGAACGACAATTACTATACTTATTACTCTTATTATTATCAATCTAACTCATATTATTAGCCATATTATGCTTATATGATCGACAGAACGACAATTGCTATACTTATTATTCTTATTTTTATCAACCTAACTCATATTATTATCCATATTATGCTTAAATGATCGATAGAACGACAATTACTATACTTATTACTCTTATTATTATGAATCTAACTCATATTATTAACAATATTATGCAGATACGATCGATAGAACTACAATTACTATACTTATTACTCTTATTATTATCAATCTAACTCATATTATTAGCCGTATTATGCTTAAATGATCGATAGAACGACAATTACTATACTTATTACTCTTATTATTATCAATCTAACTCATATTATTAGCCATATTATGCTTATATGATCGACAGAACGACAATTGCTATACTTATTATTCTTATTTTTATCAACCTAACTCATATTATTATCCATATTATGCTTAAATGATCGATAGAACGACAATTACTATACTTATTACTCTTATTATTATGAATCTAACTCATATTATTAACCATATTATGCTTATATGATCGACAGAACGACAATTACTATACTTATTACACTCACTGTTATCAATCTAACTCATATTATTAACCATATTATGCTAATTTGATCGATAGAACGACAATCACTATACTTATTACTCTTATTATTATCAATCTAACTCATATTATTAGCCATATTATGCTTATATTATCGATAGAACGACAATTACTATACTTATTACACTTACTATTATCAATCGAACTCATATTATTAGCCATATTATGCTTATATGATCGATAGAACGACAATTACTATACTTATTACTCTTACTATTATCAATCTAACTCATATTATTAGCCATATTATGCATATATGATCGATAGAACGACAATTACTGTACTTATTACTCTTATCATTATCGATCTAACTCATATTATTAGCCATATTATGCTTATATTATCGATAGAACGACAATTACTGTACTTATTACTGTTATTATTATCAATCTAACTCATATTATTAGCCATATTATGCTTATATGATCGATAGAACGACAATTACTATACTTATTACTCTTATTATTATGAATCTAACTCATATTATTAACAATATTATGCAGATACGATCGATAGAACTACAATTACTATACTTATTACTCTTATTATTATCAATCTAACTCATATTATTAGCCGTATTATGCTTAAATGATCGATAGAACGACAATTACTATACTTATTACTCTTATTATTATCAATCTAACTCATATTATTAGCCATATTATGCTTAAATGATCGATAGGACGACAATTACTATACTTATTACTCTTATTATTATCAATCTAACTCATATTATTAGCCGTATTATGCTTATATGATCGATAGAACGACAATTACTATACTTATTACTCTTATTATTATGAATCTAACTCATATTATTAACCATATTATGCAGATACGATCGATAGAACTACAATTACTATACTTATTACTCTTATTATTATCAATCTAACTCATATTATTAGCCATATTATGCTTATATGATCGACAGAACGACAATTACTATACTTATTATTCTTATTTTTATCAACCTAACTCATATTATTAGCCATATTATGCTTAAATGATCGATAGAACGACAATTACTATACTTATTACTCTTATTATTATGAATCTAACTCATATTATTAACCATATTATGCAGATATGATCCATAGAACTACAATTACTATACTCATTACTCTTATTATTATCAATCTAACTCATATTATTAGCCATAGTATGCTTATATGATCGATAGAACGACAATTACTGTACTTATTACTCTTATCATTATCGATCTAACTCATATTATTAGCCATATTATGCATATATTATCGACAGAACGACAATTACTATACTTATTACACTCACTGTTATCAATCTAACTCACATTATTAACCATATTATGCCAATTTGATCGATAGAACGACAATCACTATACTTATTACTCTTATTATTATCAATCTAACTCATATTATTAGCCATATTATGCTTAAATGATCGATAGAACGACAATTACTATACTTATTACTCTTATTATTATCAATCTAACTCATATTATTAACAATATTATGCAGATATGATCGATAGCACGAAATTTACTATACTTATTACTCTTATTATTATCAACCTAACTCATATTATTAGCCATATTATGCTTATATGATCGATAGAACGACAATTACTATACATATTATTCTTATTTTTATCAACCTAACTCATATTATTAGCCATATTATGCTTAAATGATCGATAGAACGACAATTACTATACTTATTACTCTTATTATTATGAATCTAACTCATATTATTAACAATATTATGCAGATACGATCGATAGAACTACAATTACTATACTTATTACACTCACTATTATCAATCTAACTCATATTATTAACAATATTATGCAGATATGATCGATAGCACGAAATTTACTATACTTATTACTCTTATTATTATCAACCTAACTCATATTATTAGCCATATTATGCTTATATGATCGACAGAACGACAATTACTATACTTATTACACTCACAGTTATCAATCTAACTCACATTATTAACCACATTATGCTAATTTGATCGATAGAACGACAATCACTATACTTATTACTCTTATTATTATCAATCTAACTCATATTATTAGCCGTATTATGCTTAAATGATCGATAGAACGACAATTACTATACTTATTACTCTTATTATTATCAATCTAACTCATATTATTAGCCATATTATGCAGATATGATCGATAGAACGACAATTACTATACTTATTACACTCACTATTATCAATCTAACTCATATTATTAACAATATTATGCAGATATGATCGATAGCACGAAATTTACTATACTTATTACTCTTATTATTATCAACCTAACTCATATTATTAGCCATATTATGCTTATATGATCGACAGAACGACAATTACTATACTTATTACACTCACTGTTATCAATCTAACTCACATTATTAACCACATTATGCTAATTTGATCGATAGAACGACAATCACTATACTTATTACTCCTATTATTATCAATCTAACTCATATTATTAGCCATATTATGCTTAAATGATCGATAGAACGACAATTACTATACTTATTACTCTTATTATTATCAATCTAACTCATATTATTAGCCGTATTATGCTTATATGATCGATAGAACGACAATTACTATACTCACTACTCTTATTATTATCAATCTAACTCATAATATTAGACATATTATGTTTATATGATCGACAGAACGACGATTACTATACTTATTACACTTACTATTATCAATCTAACTCATCTTATTAGCCATATTATGCCCATATGATCGATAGAACGACAATTACTATACTTATTACTCTTACTATTATCAATCTAACTCATATTATTAGCCATATTATGCATATATGATGGATAGAACGACAATTACTGTACTTATTACTCTTATCATTATCGATCTAACTCATATTATTAGCCATATTATGCTTATATTATCGATAGAACGACAATTACTATACTTATTACTGTTATTATTATCAATCTAACTCATATTATTAGCCATATTATGCTTAAATGATCGATAGAACGACAATCACTATACTTATTACTCTTACTATTATCAATCTAACTCATATTATTAGCCATATTATGCATATATGATCGATAGAACGACAATTACTGTACTTATTACTCTTATTATTATCAATCTAACTCATATTATTAGCCGTATTATGCTTAAATGATCGATAGAACGACAATTACTATACTTATTACTCTTATTATTATCAATCTAACTCATATTATTAGCCATATTATGCTTATATGATCGATAGAGCGACAATTACTATACTTATTACTCTTATTATTATGAATCTAACTCATATTATTAACCATATTATGCAGATATGATCGATAGAACTACAATTGCTATACTCATTACTCTTATTATTATCAATCTAACTCATATTATTAGCCATATTATGCTTATATGATCGATAGAACGACAATTACTACACTTATTACTCTTATTATTATCGATCTAACTCATATTACCAGCCATATTATGCTTAAATGATCGATAGGACGACAATTACTATACTTATTACACTTACTATTATCAATCTAACTCATATTATTAGCCATATTATGCTTATATGATCGATAGAACGACAATTACTATACTTATTACTCTTATTATTATCAATCTAACTCATATTACTAGCCATATTATGCTTAAATGATCGATAGAACGACAATTACTATACTTATTACTCTTATTATTATCAATCTAACTCATAGTATTAGCCATATTATGCTTATATGATCGATAGAACGACAATTACTATACTTATTACTCTTATTATTATCAATCTAACTCATATTATTAGCCATATTATGCTTAAATGATCGATAGAACGACAATTACTATACTTATTACTCTTATTATTATCAATCTAACTCATATTATTAGCCATATTATGCTTAAATGATCGATAGAACGACAATTACTATACTTATTACTCTTATTATTATCAAGCTAACTCATATTATTAGCCATATTATGCTTATATGATCGACAGAACGACAATTACTATACTTATTATTCTTATTTTTATCAACCTAACTCATATTATTAGCCATATTATGCTTAAATGATCGATAGAACGACAATTACTATACGTATTACTCTTATTATTATCAATCTAACTCATATTATTAGCCATATTATGCTTAAATGATCGATAGAACGACAATTACTATACTTATTACTCTTATTATTATCAACCTAACTCATATTATTAGCCATATTATGCTTAAATGATCGATAGAACGACAATTACTATACTTATTACTCTTATTATTATGAATCTAACTCATATTATTAACAATATTATGCAGATACGATCGATAGAACTACAATTACTATACTTATTACTCTTATTATTATCAATCTAACTCATATTATTAGCCGTATTATGCTTAAATGATCGATAGAACGACAATTACTATACTTATTACTCTTATTATTATCAATCTAACTCATATTATTAGCCATATTATGCTTATATGATCGACAGAACGACAATTACTATACTTATTATTCTTATTTTTATCAACCTAACTCATATTATTAGCCATATTATGCTTAAATGATCGATAGAACGACAATTACTATACTTATTACTCTTATTATTATGAATCTAACTCATATTATTAACCATATTATGCAGATATGATCCATAGAACTACAATTACTATACTCATTACTCTTATTATTATCAATCTAACTCATATTATTAACCATAGTATGCTTATATGATCGATAGAACGACAATTACTGTACTTATTACTCTTATCATTATCGATCTAACTCATATTATTAGCCATATTATGCTTATATGATCGATAGGACGACGATTACTATACTTATTACTCTTATTATTATGAATCTAACTCATATTATTAACCATATTATGCAGTTATGATCGATAGCACGACATTTACTATACTTAATACTCCTACTTTATCAATCTAACTCATATTAGTAGCCATATTATGCATATATGATCGATAGAACGACAATTACTGTACTTATTACTCTTATCATTATCGATCTAACTCATATTATTAGCCATATTATGCATATATTATCGACAGAACGACAATTACTATACTTATTACACTCACTGTTATCAATCTAACTCACATTATTAACCACATTATGCTAATTTGATCGATAGAACGACAATCACTATACTTATTACTCTTATTATTATCAATCTAACTCATATTATTAGCCATATTATGCTTAAATGATCGATAGAACGACAATTACTATACTTATTACTCTTATTATTATCAATCTAACTCATATTATTAGCCGTATTATGCTTATATGATCGATAGAACGACAATTACTATACTCACTACTCTTATTATTATCAATCTAACTCATAATATTAGACATATTATGTTTATATGATCGACAGAACGACGATTACTATACTTATTACACTTACTATTATCAATCTAACTCATCTTATTAGCCATATTATGCCCATATGATCGATAGAACGACAATTACTATACTTATTACTCTTACTATTATCAATCTAACTCATATTATTAGCCATATTATGCATATATGATGGATAGAACGACAATTACTGTACTTATTACTCTTATCATTATCGATCTAACTCATATTATTAGCCATATTATGCTTATATTATCGATAGAACGACAATTACTATACTTATTACTGTTATTATTATCAATCTAACTCATATTATTAGCCATATTATGCTTAAATGATCGATAGAACGACAATTACTATACTTATTACTCTTACTATTATCAATCTAACTCATATTATTAGCCATATTATGCATATATGATCGATAGAACGACAATTACTGTACTTATTACTCTCATCATTATCGATCTAACTCATATTATTAGCCATATTATGCTTATATTATCGATAGAACGACAATTACTGTACTTATTACTGTTATTATTATCAATCTAACTCATATTATTAGCCATATTATGCTTATATGATCGATAGAGCGACAATTACTATACTTATTACTCTTATTATTATGAATCTAACTCATATTATTAACCATATTATGCAGATATGATCGATAGAACTACAATTGCTATACTCATTACTCTTATTATTATCAATCTAACTCATATTATTAGCCATATTATGCTTATATGATCGATAGAACGACAATTACTACACTTATTACTCTTATTATTATCGATCTAACTCATATTACCAGCCATATTATGCTTAAATGATCGATAGGACGACAATTACTATACTTATTACACTTACTATTATCAATCTAACTCATATTATTAGCCATATTATGCTTATATGATCGATAGAACGACAATTACTATACTTATTACTCTTATTATTATCAATCTAACTCATATTACTAGCCATATTATGCTTAAATGATCGATAGAACGACAATTACTATACTTATTACTCTTATTATTATCAATCTAACTCATAGTATTAGCCATATTATGCTTATATGATCGATAGAACGACAATTACTATACTTATTACTCTTATTATTATCAATCTAACTCATATTATTAGCCATATTATGCTTAAATGATCGATAGAACGACAATTACTATACTTATTACTCTTATTATTATCAATCTAACTCATATTATTAGCCATATTATGCTTAAATGATCGATAGAACGACAATTACTATACTTATTACTCTTATTATTATCAAGCTAACTCATATTATTAGCCATATTATGCTTATATGATCGACAGAACGACAATTACTATACTTATTACTCTTATTATTATCAACCTAACTCATATTATTAGCCATATTATGCTTAAATGATCGATAGAACGACAATTACTATACTTATTACTCTTATTATTATGAATCTAACTCATATTATTAACAATATTATGCAGATACGATCGATAGAACTACAATTACTATACTTATTACTCTTATTATTATCAATCTAACTCATATTATTAGCCGTATTATGCTTAAATGATCGATAGAACGACAATTACTATACTTATTACTCTTATTATTATCAATCTAACTCATATTATTAGCCATATTATGCTTATATGATCGACAGAACGACAATTACTATACTTATTACTCTTATCATTATCGATCTAACTCATATTATTAGCCATGTTATGCTTATGTTATCGATAGAACGACAATTACTGTACTCATTACTGTTATTATTATCAATCTAACTCATATTATTAGCCATATTATGCATATATGATCGATAGAACGACAATTACTATACTTATTACACTTACTATTATCAATCGAACTCATATTATTAGCCATATTATGCTTATATGATCGATAGAACGACAATTACTATACATATTACTCTTACTATTATCAATCTAACTCATATTATTAGCCATATTATGCATATATGATCGATAGAACGACAATTACTGTACTTATTACTCTTATCATTATCAAGCTAACTCATATTATTAGCCATATTATGCTTATATGATCGACAGAACGACAATTACTATACTTATTATTCCTATTTTTATCAACCTAACTCATATTATTAACCATATTATGCTTATATGATCGATAGAACGACAATTACTATACTTATTACTCTTATTATTATTAATCTAACTCATATTATTAACCATACTATGCTAATATGATCGATAGAACGACAATTACTATACTTATTACTCTCACTATTATCAATCTAACTCATATTATTAACCATATTATGCAGATATGATCGATAGCACGACATTTACTATACTTAGTACTCCTATTATTATCAACCTAACTCATATTATTAGCCATATTATGCTTATATGATCGATAGAACGACAATTACTATACTTATTACTCTTATTATTATCAATCTAACTCATATTATTAACCATATTATGCAGATATGATCGATAGCACGACATTTACTATACTTAGTACTCCTATTATTATCAACCTAACTCATATTATTAGCCATATTATGCTTATATGATCGATAGAACGACAATTACTATACTTATTACTCTTATTATTATCAATCTAACTCACATTATTAGCCATATTATGCTTATATGATCGATAGAACGACAATTACTATACTCACTACTCTTATTATTATCAATCTAACTCATATTATTAGCCATATTATGCTTATATGATCGACAGAACGACAATTACTGTACTTATTACACTTACTATTATCAATCTAACTCATATTATTAGCCATATTATGCTTATATGATCGATAGAACGACAATTACTATACCTATTACTCATACTATTATCAATCTAACTCATATTATTAGCCATATTATGCTTATATGATCGATAGAACGACAAGTACTATACTTATTACTCTTATTATTATCAATCTAACTCATATTATTAGCCATATTATGCTTATATGATCGATAGAACGACAATTACTATACTTATTACTCTTATTATTATTAATCTAACTCATATTATTAACCATATTATGCTAATATGATCGATAAAACGACAATTACTATACTTGTTACACTCACTATTATCAATCTAACTCATATTATTAACCATATTATGCAGATATGATCGATAGCACGACATTTACTATACTTATTACTCCTA
Source organism: Megachile rotundata (assembly GCF_050947335.1). NCBI lineage: Eukaryota > Metazoa > Arthropoda > Insecta > Hymenoptera > Megachilidae > Megachile > Megachile rotundata. Next base: position 112,651 of record NW_027473879.1, read on the forward strand.
TTATTATCAACATAACTCATATTATTAGCCATATTATGCTTATATGATCGATAGAACGACAATTACTATACTTATTACTCTTATTATTATCAATCTAACTCATATTATTAGCCATATTATGCTTATATGATCGACAGAACGACAATTACTATACTTATTATTCTTATTTTTATCAACCTAACTCATATTATTAGCCATATTATGCTTAAATGATCGATAGCACGACAATTACTATACTTATTACTCTTATTATTATGAATATAACTCATATTATTAACCATATTATGCATATATGATGGATAGAACGACAATTACTGTACTTATTACTCTTATCATTATCGATCTAACTCATATTATTAGCCATATTATGCTTATATTATCGATAGAACGACAATTACTATACTTATTACTGTTATTATTATCAATCTAACTCATATTATTAGCCATATTATGCTTAAATGATCGATAGAACGACAAGTACTATACTTATTACTCTTATTATTATCAATCTAACTCATATTATTAGCCATATTATGCTTATATGATCGATAGAACGACAATTACTATACTTATTACTCTTATTATTATTAATCTAACTCATATTATTAACCATATTATGCTTATATGATCGATAGAACGACAATTACTATACTTATTACTCTTATTATTATTAATCTAACTCATATTATTAACCATATTATGCTAATATGATCGATAAAACGACAATTACTATACTTGTTACACTCACTATTATCAATCTAACTCATATTATTAACCATATTATGCAGATATGATCGATAGCACGACATTTACTATACTTATTACTCCCTATTATTATCAACATAACTCATAATATTAGCCATATTATGCTTATATGATCGATAGAACGACAATTACTATACTTATTACTCTTATTATTATCAATCTAACTCATATTATTAGCCATATTATGCTTATATGATCGACAGAACGACAATTACTATACTTATTATTCTTATTTTTATCAACCTAACTCATATTATTAGCCATATTATGCTTAAATGATCGATAGCACGACAATTACTATACTTATTACTCTTATTATTATGAATATAACTCATATTATTAACCATATTATGCAGATATGATCGATAGACTACAATTACTATACCCATTACTCTTATTATTATCAATCTAACTCATATTATTAGCCATATTATGCTTATATGATCGATAGAACGACAATTACTGTACTTACTACTCTTATCATTATCGATCTAACTCATATTATTAGCCATATTATGCTTATATGATCGATAGAACGACAATTACTGTACTTATTACTCTTATCATTATCGATCTAACTCATATTACCAGCCATATTATGCTTAAATGATCGATAGACGACAATTACTATACTTATTACACTTACTATATCAATCTAACTCATATTATTAGCCATATTATGCTTATATGATCGATAGAAACGACAATTACTATACTTATTACTCTTATTATTATCAATCTAACTCATATTACTAGCCATATTATGCTTAAATGATCGATAGAACGACAATTACTATACTTATTACTCTTATTATTATCAATCTAACTCATAGTATTAGCCATATTATGCTTATATGATCGATTAGAACGACAATTACTATACTTATTACTCTTATTATTATCAATCTAACTCATATTATTAGCCATATTATGCTTAAATGATCGATAGAACGACAATTACTATACTTATTACTCTTATTATTATCAATCTAACTCATATTATTAGCCATATTATGCTTAAATGATCGATAGAACGACAATTACTATACTTATTACTCTTATTATTATCAAGCTAACTCATATTATTAGCCATATTATGCTTATATGATCGACAGAACGACAATTACTATACTTATTATTCTTATTTTTATCAACCTAACTCATATTATTAGCCATATTATGCTTAAATGATCGATAGAACGACAATTACTATACGTATTACTCTTATTATTATCAATCTAACTCATATTATTAGCCATATTATGCTTAAATGATCGATAGAACGACAATTACTATACTTATTACTCTTATTATTATCAACCTAACTCATATTATTAGCCATATTATGCTTAAATGATCGATAGAACGACAATTACTATACTTATTACTCTTATTATTATGAATCTAACTCATATTATTAACAATATTATGCAGATACGATCGATAGAACTACAATTACTATACTTATTACTCTTATTATTATCAATCTAACTCATATTATTAGCCGTATTATGCTTAAATGATCGATAGAACGACAATTACTATACTTATTACTCTTATTATTATCAATCTAACTCATATTATTAGCCATATTATGCTTATATGATCGACAGAACGACAATTACTATACTTATTACTCTTATCATTATCGATCTAACTCATATTATTAGCCATGTTATGCTTATGTTATCGATAGAACGACAATTACTGTACTCATTACTGTTATTATTATCAATCTAACTCATATTATTAGCCATATTATGCATATATGATCGATAGAACGACAATTACTATACTTATTACACTTACTATTATCAATCGAACTCATATTATTAGCCATATTATGCTTATATGATCGATAGAACGACAATTACTATACATATTACACTTACTATTATCAATCTAACTCATATTATTAGCCATATTATGCATATATGATCGATAGAACGACAATTACTGTACTTATTACTCTTATCATTATCGATCTAACTCATATTATTAGCCATATTATGCTTAAATGATCGATAGAACGACAATTACTATACTTATTACACTTACTATTATCAATCGAACTCATATTATTAGCCATATTAAGCTTATATGATCGATAGAACGACAATTACTATACATATTACTCTTACTATTATCAATCTAACTCATATTATTAGCCATAATATGCATATATGATCGATAGAACGACAATTACTGTACTTATTACTCTTATCATTATCGATCTAACTCATATTATTAGCCATATTATGCTTAAATTATCGATAGAACGACAATTACTATACTTATTACTCTTATTATATCAATCTAACTCATATTATTAGCCATATTATGCTTAAATGATCGATAGAACGACAATTACTATACTTATTACTCTTATTATTATCAAGCTAACTCATATTATTAGCCATATTATGCTTATATGATCGACAGAACGACAATTACTATACTTATTATTCCTATTTTATCAACCTAACTCATATTATTAACCATATTATGCTTATATGATCGATAGAACGACAATTACTATACTTATTACTCTTATTATTATTAATCTAACTCATATTATTAACCATACTATGCTAATATGATCGATAGAACGACAATTACTATACTTATTACACTCACTATTATCAATCTAACTCATATTATTAACCATATTATGCAGATATGATCGATAGCACGACATTTACTATACTTAGTACTCCTATTATTATCAACCTAACTCATATTATTAGCCATATTATGCTTATATGATCGATAGAACGACAATTACTATACTTATTACTCTTATTATTATCAATCTAACTCATATTATTAACCATATTATGCAGATATGATCGATAGCACGACATTTACTATACTTAGTACTCCTATTATTATCAACCTAACTCATATATTAGCCATATTATGCTTATATGATGGATAGAACGACAATTACTATACTTATTACTCTTATTATTATCAATCTAACTCACATTATTAGCCATATTATGCTTATATGATCGATAGATCGACAATTACTATACTCACTACTCTTATTATTATCAATCTAACTCATATTATTAGCCATATTATGCTTATATGATCGACAGAACGACAATTACTGTACTTATTACACTTACTATTATCAATCTAACTCATATTATTAGCCATATTATGCTTATATGATCGATAGAACGACAATTACTATTACCTATTACTCATACTATTATCAATCTAACTCATATATTAGCCATATTATGCTTATATGATCGATAGAACGACAAGTACTATACTTATTACTCTTATTATTATCAATCTAACTCATATTATTAGCCATATTATGCTTATATGATCGATAGAACGACAATTACTATACTTATTACTCTTATTATTATTAATCTAACTCATATTATTAACCATATTATGCTAATATGATCGATAAAACGACAATTACTATACTTGTTACACTCACTATTATCAATCTAACTCATATTATTAACCATATTATGCAGATATGATCGATAGCACGACATTTACTATACTTATTACTCCTATTATTATCAACATAACTTTATTAGCCATATTATGCTTATATGTTCGATAGAACGACAATTACTATACTTATTACTCTTATTATTATCAATCTAACTCATATTATTAGCCATATTATGCTTATATGATCGACAGAACGACAATTACTATACTTATTATTCTTATTTTTATCAACCTAACTCATATTATTAGCCATATTATGCTTAAATGATCGATAGCACGACAATTACTATACTTATTACTCTTATTATTATGAATATAACTCATATTATTAACCATATTATGCAGATATGATCGATAGAACTACAATTACTATACCCATTACTCTTATTATTATCAATCTAACTCATATTATTAGCCATATTATGCTTATATGATCGATAGAACGACAATTACTGTACTTACTACTCTTATCATTATCGATCTAACTCATATTATTAGCCATATTATGCTTATATGATCGATAGAACGACAATTACTGTACTTATTACTCTTATCATTATCGATCTAACTCATATTATTAGCCATATTATGCTTATATGATCGATAGAACGACATTTTACTATACTTATTACTCTTATTATTATCAATCTAACTTATATTATTAGCCATATTTTATGGATCAGGATATGATCGATAGAACGACAATTACTATACTTATTACACTCACTATTATCAATCTAACTCATATTATTAACAATATTATGCAGATATGATCGATAGCACGACATTTACTATACTTATTACTCTTATTATTATCATACTAACTCATATTATTAGCCATATTATGCTTATATGATCGATAGAACGACAATTACTATACTCACTACTCTTATTATTATCAATCTAACTCATATTATTAGCCATATTATGCTTATATGATCGACAGAACGACAATTACTGTACTTATTACACTTACTATTATCAATCTAACTCATATTATTAGCCATATTATGCTTATATGATCGATAGAACGACAATTACTATACCTATTACTCATACTATTATCAATCTAACTCATATTATTAGCCTATTATGCTTATATGATCGATAGAACGACAAGTACTATACTTATTACTCTTATTATTATCAATCTAACTCATATATTGAGCCATATTATGCTTATATGATCGACAGAACGACAATTACTATACTTATTATTCTTATTTTATCAACCTAACTCATATTATTAGCCATATTATGCTTATATGATCGATAGAACGACAAGTACTATACTTATTACTCTTATTATTATCAATCTAACTCATATTATTAGCCATATTATGCTTATATGATCGACAGAACGACAATTACTATATATTATTCTTATTTTTATCAACCTAACTCATATTATTAGCCATATTATGCTTAAATGATCGATAGAAGGACTATTACTATACTTATTACTCTTATTATTATGAATCTAACTCATATTATTAATCATATTATGCTTATATGATCGATAGAACGACAATTACTGTACTTACTACTCTTATTATTATCAATCTAACTCATATTATTAGCCATATTATGCTTATATGATCGACAGAACGACAATTACTGTACTTATTACACTTACTATTATCAATCTAACTCATATTATTAGCCATATTATGCTTATATGATCGATAGAACGACAATTACTATACTTATTACTCTTATTATTATCAATCTAACTCATATTATTAGCCATATTATGCTTAAATGATCGACAGAACGACAATTACTATACTTATTACTCTTATTATTATCAATCTAACTCATATTACTAGCCATATTATGCTTATATGTTCGATAGAACGACAATTACTATACTTATTACTCTTATTATTATCAATCTAACTCATATTATTAGCCATATTATGCTTATATGATCGACAGAACGACAATTACTATACTTATTATTCTTATTTTTATCAACCTAACTCATATTATTAGCCATATTATGCTTAAATGATCGATAGCACGACAATTACTATACTTATTACTCTTATTATTATGAATATGACTCATATTATTAACCATATTATGCAGATATGATCGATAGAACTACAATTCCTATACCCATTACTCTTATTATTATCAATCTAACTCATATTATTAGCCATATTATGCTTATATGATCGATAGAACGACAATTACTGTACTTACTACTCTTATCATTATCGATCTAACTCATATTATTAGCCATATTATGCTTATATGATCGATAGAACGACAATTACTGTACTTATTACTCTTATCATTATCGATCTAACTCATATTATTAGCCATATTATGCTTATATGATCGATAGAACGACATTTTACTATACTTATTACTCTTATTATTATCAATCTAACTTATATTATTAGCCATATTATGCAGATATGATCGATAGAACGACAATTACTATACTTATTACACTCACTATTATCAATCTAACTCATATTATTAACAATATTATGCAGATATGATCGATAGCACGACATTTACTATACTTATTACTCTTATTATTATCATACTAACTCATATTATTAGCCATATTATGCTTATATGATCGATAGAACGACAATTACTATACTCACCTACTCTTATTATTATAACATCTAACTCATATATTAGCCATATTATGCTTATATGATCGACAGAACGACAATTACTGTACTTATTACACTTACTATTATCAATCTAACTCATATTATTAGCCATATTATGCTTATATGATCGATAGAACGACAATTACTATACCTATTACTCATACTATTATCAATCTAACTCATATTATTAGCCATATTATGCTTATATGATCGATAGAACGACAAGTACTATACTTATTACTCTTATTATTATCATCTAACTCATATATTGAGCCATATTATGCTTATATGATCGACAGAACGACAATTACTATACTTATTATTCTTATTTTTATCAACCTACTCATATTATTAGCCATATTATGCTTATATGATCGATAGAACGACAAGTACTATACTTATTACTCTTATTATTATCATCTAACTCATATTATTAGCCATATTATGCTTATATGATCGACAGAACGACAATTACTATACTTATTATTCTTATTTTTATCAACCTAACTCATATTATTAGCCATATTATGCTTAAATGATCGATAGAAGGACTATTACTATACTTATTACTCTTATTATTATGAATCTAACTCATATTATTAATCATATTATGCTTATATGATCGATAGAACGACAATTACTGTACTTACTACTCTTATTATTATCAATCTAACTCATATTATTAGCCATATTATGCTTATATGATCGACAGAACGACAATTACTGTACTTATTACACTTACTATTATCAACCTAACTCATATTATTAGCCATATTATGCTTATATGATCGATAGAACGACAATTACTATACTTATTACTCTTATTATTATCAATCTAACTCATATTATTAGCCATATTATGCTTAAATGATCGACAGAACGACAATTACTATACTTATTACTCTTATTATTATCAATCTAACTCATATTACTAGCCATATTATGCTTAAATGATCGATAGAACGGACAATTACTATACTTATTACTCTTATTATTACCAATCTAACTCATATTATTAGCCATATTATGCTTATATGATCGATAGAACGACAATTACTATACTCACTACTCTTATTATTATCAATCTAACTCATATTATTAGCCATATTATGCTTATATGATCGACAGAACGACAATTACTGTACTTATTACACTTACTATTATCAATCTAACTCATATTATTAGCCATATTATGCTTATATAATCGATAGAACGACAATTACTGTACTTATTACTCTTATCATTATCGATCTAACTCATATTATTAGCCATATTATGCTTATATGATCGATAGAACGACATTTTACTATACTTATTACTCTTATTATTATCAATCTAACTCATATTACTAGCCATATTATGCTTAAATGATCGATAGAACGACAATTACTATACTTATTACTCTTATTATTATCAATCTAACTCATATTATTAGCCATATTATGCTTATATGATCGATAGAACGACAATTACTATACTCACTACTCTTATTATTAATCAATCTAACTCATATTATTAGCCATATTATGCTTAAATGATCGATAGAACGACAATTACTATACTTATTACTCTTATTTTATGAATCTAACTCATATTATTAACCATATATGCTTATATGATCGATAGAACGACAATTACTATACTTATTACTCTTATTATTATTAATCTAACTCATATTATTAACCATATTATGCTAATATGATCGATAAAAACGACAATTACTATACTTGTTACACTCACTATTATCAATCTAACTCATATTATTAACCATATTATGCAGATATGATCGATAGCACGACATTTACTATACTTATTACTCCTATTATTATCAAACATAACTCATATTATTAGCCATATTATGCTTATATGATCGATAGAACGACAATTACTATACTTATTACTCTTATTATTATCAATCTAACTCATATTATTAGCCATATTATGCTTATATGATCGACAGAACGACAATTACTATACTTATTATTCTTATTTTTATCAACCTAACTCATATTATTAGCCATATTATGCTTAAATGATCGATAGCACGACAATTACTATACTTATTACTCTTATTATTATGAATATAACTCATATTATTAACCATATTATGCAGATATGATCGATAGAACTACAATTACTATACCCATTACTCTTATTATTATCAATCTAACTCATATATTAGCCATATTATGCTTATATGATCGATAGAACGACAATTACTGTACTTACTACTCTTATCATTATCGATCTAACTCATATTATTAGCCATATTATGCTTATATGATCGATAGAACGACAATTACTGTACTTATTACTCTTATCATTATCGATCTAACTCATATTATTAGCCATATTATGCTTATATGATCGATAGAACGACATTTTACTATACTTATTACTCTTATTATTATCATCTAACTTATATTATTAGCCATATTATGCAGATATGATCGATAGAACGACAATTACTATACTTATTACACTCACTATTATCAATCTAACTCATATTATTAACAATATTATGCAGATATGATCGATAGCACGACATTTACTATACTTATTACTCTTATTATTATCATACTAACTCATATTATTAGCCATCTTATGCTTATATGATCGATAGAACGACAATTACTATACTCACTACTCTTATTATTATCAATCTAACTCATATTATAAGCCATATTATGCTTATATGATCGACAGAACGACAATTACTGTACTTATTACACTTACTATTATCAATCTAACTCATATTATTAGCCATATTATGCTTATATGATCGATAGAACGACAATTACTATACCTATTACTCATACTATTATCAATCTAACTCATATTATTAGCATATTATGCTTATATGATCGATAGAACGACAAGTACTATACTTATTACTCTTATTATTATCAATCTAACTCATATATTGAGCCATATTATGCTTATATGATCGACAGAACGACAATTACTATACTTATTATTCTTATTTTTATCAACCTAACTCATATTATTAGCCATATTATGCTTATATGATCGATAGAACGACAAGTACTATACTTATTACTCTTATTATTATCAATCTAACTCATATTATTAGCCATATTATGCTTATATGATCGACAGAACGACAATTACTATACTTATTATTCTTATTTTTATCACCTAACTCATATTATTAGCCATATTATGCTTAAATGATCGATAGAAGGACTATTACTATACTTATTACTCTTATTATTATGAATCTAACTCATATTATTAATCATATTATGCTTATATGATCGATAGAACGACAATTACTGTACTTACTACTCTTATCATTATCGATCTAACTCACATTATTAGCCATATTATGCTTATAATGATCGACAGAACGACAATTACTGTACTTATTACACTTACTATTATCAATCTAACTCATATTATTAGCCATATTATGCTTATATGATCGATAGAACGACAATTACTATACCTATTACTCATACTATTATCAATCTAACTCATATTATTAGCCATATTATGCTTATATGATCGATAGAACGACAATTACCTATACTTATTACTCTTATTATTATCAATCTAACTCATATTATTAGCCATATTATGCAGATATGATCGATAGAACGACAATTACTACACTTATTACTATTATTATTATCAATCTTACTCATATTATTAGCCATATTATGCTTATATGATCGATAGAACGACAATTACTATACTTATTATTCTTATTATTATCAATCTACACTCATATTATTAACCATATTATGCTTGTATTATCGATAGAACGACAATTACTATAACTTATTATTATTATTTTTATCTACCTAACTCATATTATTAGCCATATTATGCTTAAATGATCGATAGAACGACAATTACTATACTTATTACCCTTATTATTATCAATCTAACTCATATTACTAGCCATATTATGCTTAAATGATCGATAGAACGACAATTACTATACTTATTACTCTTATTATTATCAATCTAACTCATATTATTAGCCATATTATGCTTATATGATCGATAGAACGACAATTACTATACTCACTACTCTTATTATTATCAATCTAACTCATATTATTAGCCATATTATGCTTAAATGATCGATAGAACGACAATTACTATACTTATTACTCTTATTATTATCAAGCTAACTCATATTATTAGCCATATTATGCTTATATGATCGACAGAACGACAATTACTATACTTATTATTCTTATTCTTTATCAACCTAACTCATATTATTAACCATATTATGCTTATATGATCGATAGAACGACAATTACTATACTTATTACTCTTATTATTATTAATCTAACTCATATTATTAACCATATTATGCTAATATGATCGATAGAACGACAATTACTATACTTATTACACTCACTATTATCAATCTAACTCATATTATTAACCATATTATGCAGATATGATCGATAGCACGACATTTACTATACTTATTACTCCTATTATTATCAACCTAACAAATATTATTAGCCATATTATGCTTATATGATCGATAGAACGACAATTACTATACTTATTACTCTTATTATTATCAATATAACTCATATTATTAGCCATATTATGCTTATATGATCGATAGAACGACAATTACTGTACTTACTACTCTTATCATTATCGATTTAACTCATATTATTAGCCATATTATGCTTATATGATCGATAGAACGACAATTACTATACTTATTACTCTTATTATTATCCAATCTAACTCATATTATTAGCCATATTATGCTTAAATGATCGACAGAACGACAATTACTATACTTATTACTCTTATTATTATCAATCTAACTCATATTACTAGCCATATTATGCTTAAATGATCGATAGAACGACAATTACTATACTTATTACTCTTATTATTACCAATCTAACTCATATTATTAGCCAATATTATGCTTATATGATCGATAGAACGACAATTACTATACTCACTACTCTTATTATTATCAATCTAACTCATATTATTAGCCATATTATGCTTATATGATCGATAGAACGACAATTACTGTACTTACTACTCTTATCATTATCGATTTAACTCATATTATTAGCCATATTATGCTTATATGATCGATAGAACGACAATTACTATACTTATTACTCTTATTATTATCAATCTAACTCATATTATTAGCCATATTATGCTTAAATGATCGACAGAACGACAATTACTATACTTATTACTCTTATTATTATCAATCTAACTCATATTACTAGCCATATTATGCTTAAATGATCGATAGAACGACAATTACTATACTTATTACTCTTATTATTACCAATCTAACTCATATTATTAGCCATATTATGCTTATATGATCGATAGAACGACAATTACTATACTCACTACTCTTATTATTATCAATCTAACTCATATTATTAGCCATATTATGCTTATATGATCGACAGAACGACAATTACTGTACTTATTACACTTACTATTATCAATCTAACTCATATTATTAACCATATTATGCAGATATGATCGATAGAACTACAATTACTATACTCATTACTCTTATTATTATCAATCTAACTCATATTATTAGCCATATTATGCTTAAATGATCGATAGAACGACAATTCCTATACTTATTACACTTATTATTATCAAGCTAACTCATATTATTAGCCATATTATGCTTATATGATCGACAGAACGACAATTACTATACTTATTATTCTTATTTTTATCAACCTAACTCATATTATTAGCCATATTATGCTTAAATGATCGATAGAACGACAATTACTATACTTATTACTCTTATTATTATCAATCTAACTCATATTATTAGCCATATTATGCTTAAATGATCGATAGAACGACAATTACTATATTTATTATTCTTATTTTTATCAACTAACTCATATTATTAGCCATATTATGCTTAAATGATCGATAGAACGACAATTACTATACTTATTACTCTTATTATTATCAATCTAACTCATATTATTAGCCATATTATGCTTAAATGATCTGATAGAACGACAATTACTATACTTATTACTCTTATTATTATCAAGCTAACTCATATTATTAGCCATATTATGCTTATATGATCGACAGAACGACAATTACTATACTTATTATTCTTATTTTTATCAACCTAACTCATATTATTAGCCATATTATGCTTAAATGATCGATAGAACGACAATTACTATACTTATTACTCTTATTATTATGAATCTAACTCATATTATTAACCATATTATGCAGATATGATCGATAGAACTACAATTACTATACTCATTACTCTTATTATTATCAATCTAACTCATATTATTCGCCATATTATGCTTATATAATCGATAGAACGACAATTACTGTACTTATTACTCTTATCATTATCGATCTAACTCATATTATTAGCCATATTATGCTTATATGATCGATAGAACGACATTTTACTATACTTATTACTCTTATTATTATCAATCTAACTTATATTATTAGCCCTATTATGCAGATATGATCGATAGAACGACAATTACTATACTTATTACTCTTATTATTATAAATCTAACTCATATTATTAACCATATTATGCTTATATGATCGATAGAACGACAATTACTATACTTATTACTCTTATTATTATTAATCTAACTCATATTATTACCATAATTATGCTAATATGATCGATAAAACGACAATTACTATACTTGTTACACTCACTATTATCAATCTAACTCAATTATTAACCATATTATGCAAGATATGATCCATAGCACGACATTTACTATACTTATTACTCCTGTTATTATCATCCTAACTCATATTATTAGCCATATTATGCTTATATGATCGATAGAACGACAATTACTATACTTATTACTCTTATTATTATCAATCTAACTCATATTATTAGCCATATTATGCTTATATGATCGACAGAACGACAATTACTATACTTATTATTCTTATTTTTATCAACCTAACTCATATTATTAGCAATATTATGCTTAAATGATCGATAGCACGACAATTACTATACTTATAACTCTTATTATTATGAACATAACTCATATTATTAACCATATTATGCAGATATGATCGATAGAACTACCATTACTATAACCCATTACTCTTATTATTATCAATCTAACTCATATTATTAGCCATATTATGCTTATATGATCGATAGAACGACAATTACTGTACTTACTACTCTTATCATTATCGATCTAACTCATATTATTAGCCATATTATGCTTATATGATCGATAGAACTACAATTACTATACTTATTACTCGTATTATTATCAATCTAACTCATATTACTAGCCATATTATGCTTAAATGATCGATAGAACGACAATTCCTATACTTATTACTGTTATTATTATCAATCTAACTCATATTACTAGCCATATTATGCTTAATGATCGATAGAACGACAATTACTCTACTTATTACTCTTGTTATTATCAATCTAACTCATATTATTAGCCATATTATGCTTATATGATCGATAGAACGACAATTACTATACTTATTACTCTTATTATTATCAATCTAACTCATATTACTAGCCATATTATGCTTAAATGATCGATAGAACGACAATTACTATACTTATTACTGTTATTATTATCAATCTAACTCATATTATTAGCCATATTATGCAGATATGATCGATAGAACTACAATTACTATACTTATTATTCTTATTTTTATCAACCTAACTCATATTATTAGCCATATTATGCTTAAATGATCGATAGAAC